>NW_028321293.1:0-84965 GCF_062004578.1 Staurois parvus | reverse complement strand
TCTTTCCTTCTTTGCTACCTTCCTTCCTTCCTTCCATTCCTTTCTTCATTCCTTACTTCCTTCCCTCCCTTCCTGTCTGTTTTCCTTATTCCTTTGATCTGACCCTCTGTTGCTGAACCCGGCTCGTGACCTGTGATTCTCGTCTGCTGTCCTGTACTGTTCTGTCCTGTTGTTGTTGACCCCGGCTTGTCTGACTACTCTTTTGTCTCTTCCACCAGCTACACGCCATTGGCGGCGGCCATTACCGCAGCTGAGGTGTCTCGGGGGCCGCGACCTGGTTCCTGGCTGCGTCAAGTCCATTACCACCATCAGGGGCCCTGGTGAAGGGCAGCCTGGGACTTAGACTCCGCGCCCTGAGGGACTTTGGTCTGTGGGTGGTGGTTGTCGTCAGCCAGTGCGTTACATTGTTAGGCCTGCCTGTCCGTTCCTCAGCTCCTGCCCTGACAGGAAAGGAAACCTTGCAAGTAGGTAGGAAAGGAAGGAAAAAAAGAAGGAAAGGAAGGAAAAAAGGAAGGAAGGGAATAAAGGAATAGAAAGGAGGGGACTTCCCCTTTCCTTCTTTCCTTCCTTCCTTCCTTCCTTCCTTTCTTTCTTTATTCCTTACTTCTTTACTTACTTGCCAGCTTCCCTTCACTCCCCTCCTTTCCATAACTTCATTCCCATTTTTCCTTCCTTCCTTCCTTTGCTACCTACTTGCCTGGTTTCCTTTACTCCCCTCCTTTCCCTTCCTTCTTTCCTTCCTTTCTTCCTTTTTTCCTTCTTTCCTTCCTTCCTTTCTTCGTTCTTTCCTTCTTTGCTACCTTCCTTCCTTCCATTCCTTCTTTTCTTCCTTCCTTCCTTCTTTCCTTCCTTCCTTCCTTCCATCCTTCCATCCTTCCTTGCTTTGTTCCTTCCTTCCTTCTTGACTTACATGCCAGCTTCACTTCACTCCCCTCCTATCCATTCCTTTATTCCCTTCCTTCCTTCCTTTTCTCTTTCCTTCCTTCAATCCTTTTTTCCTTCCTTCTTTCCTTCCTTCCTTCCTTCCTTGCATCCTTCCTTCACTCCTTCCTTCCTTTCCTACCTACTTGCCAGGTTTACTTTACCTTCCCTCCTTTCCCTTCCTTCCTTCCCTCCTTCCTTTCCTTCCTTGATTCCTTCTTTCCTTCCTTCCTTCCTTCCGTCCTTCCTTCCTTTCTCCCCTCCCTCATTCCTTCCTTCCTTCCTTCCTCACATCCCTCATTTCTTCCTTCCTTCCTTCCTTTCCTTCCTGACAACCTTCCTTCCTTCCTTCCTTCCCTACTTAATTGCCAGCTTCCCTTCACTCCCATCCTTTCCTTTTCTTCCTTCTTTCCTCTCTTCCTTCCTTCCTTCCTTCCTTCCTTCCTTCATTCCTTCCTTCCTATCTTCTTTCCTTCCTTCCTTCCTTCTTTCCGTCCTTCCTTCCTGCCATCCTTCCTTACTTAATTGCAAGCTTCCCTACACTCCCATCCTTTCCCTTTCTTCCTTCCTACCTTTCTTCCTGCCTTCTTTCTTTCTTTCCTTCCTTCCTTTCTTCCTTCCTTCCATTTTTCCTTCCTTCCTTCCTTTCCTTCTTTCCTTCCTTCCTTTCCTACCTGCTTGCCTTGTTTCCATTACCTTCCCTCCTTTCTTTTCCTTCCTTCCTTCTTTAGTTCCTTCCTTCCTTTTTTTGTTCCTTCCTTCCTTCCTTTCTTCATTCCTTAATTCTTTACTTACTTGCCAGCTTCCCTTCACTCCCCTCCTTTCCATTCCTTTATTCCCTTCCTTCCTTTTTTCCTTCCTTCTTTCCTTCCTTCCTTCTTTCTTTTCTTCCTTCTTTCTTTCCTTTCTCCCCTCTTTCATTCCTTCCTTCCTTCTTCTCCTCCCTCATTCCTTCTTTCTTTCCATCCTTCCTTCCTTCCTTCGCTACGTACTTGCCAGGTTTCCTTCACTCCCCTCCTTTCCATTCCTTCTTTCCTTCCTTTCTTTATTCCTTACTTCTTTAATTACTTGCCAGCTTCCCTTCACTCCCCTCCTTTACATTCCTTTATTCTCTTTCTTCCTTCCTTTTTTCCTTACTTCCTTTCCTTCTTTCCTTCCTTCCTTTTTTCCTTACTTCCTTTCCTTCTTTCCTTCTTTCCTTTTTTCCTTCTTTCTTTCCTTCTTTCCTTTCTTTCTTTATTCCTTCCTTCCTTTTTTCCTTCCTTCCTTTCCTTCTTTCCTTCTTTCCTTCCTTCCTTTTTTCCTTCCTTCTTTCCTTCCTTCCTTCCTTTTTTCCTTCTTTCCTTCCTTCCTTTCCTTCCTTCCTCCCCATCTTCCATCCTTCCTTCCTTCCTTCCATCCTTTCTTCCTTTCTTTATTCCTTACTTCTTTATATACTTGCCAGCTTCCCTTCACTCCCCTCCTTTCCATAACTTTATTCCCTTCTTTCCTTCCTTCATTCCCCCCTTCCTTCCTTCCATCCTTCCTTCCTTTGCTACCTACTTGCCTGGAGTCCTTCACTCCCCTCCTTTCCCTTCCTTCTTTCTGTCCTTCCTTTCATTTTTCCTTCCTTCCTTCCTTTCTTCCTTCCTTCCTTTCCTTCTTTTCTTCCTTCCTTCCTTTTTTCCAGCTTCCCTTCACTCCCCTCCTTTCCATTCCTTTCCTTCCTTCCTTTTTTCCTTCCTTCCTTCCTTCTTTCCTTCCTTCCTCTCTTCCTTCCTTCCTTTTTTCCTTCTTTCCTTCTTTGCTACCTTCCTTCCTTCCTTCCATTCCTTTCTTCATTCCTTACTTCCTTCCCTCCCTTCCTGTCTGTTTTCCTTATTCCTTCTTTGCCTCCCTTCCTTTTTCCCCTCCTTCTTTCCTTCCTTCCTTCCTTTTTTCCTTCCTTTTTTCCTTCCTTCCTTTTTTCCTTCTTTCTTTCCTTCCTTCCTTTCCTTCTTTCCTTCCTTCCTTCCTTCCTTTCTTTCTTTATTCCTTACTTCTTTACTTACTTGCCAGCTTCCCTTCACTCCCCTCCTTTCCATAACTTCATTCCCTTCTTTCCTTCCTTCCTTCCATCCTTCCTTCCTTCCTTTGCTACCTACTTGCCTGGTTTCCTTCACTCCCCTCCTTTCCCTTCCTTCTTTCCTTCCTTTCTTCCTTTTTTCCTTCTTTCCTTCCTTCCTTTCTTCGTTCTTTCCTTCTTTGCTACCTTCCTTCCTTCCATTCTTTCTTTTCTTCCTTCCTTCCTTCTTTCCTTCCATCCTTCCTTCCTTTGTTCCTTCCTTCCTTCTTGACTTACATGCCAGCTTCACTTCACTCCCCTCCTATCCATTCATTTATTCCCTTCCTTCCTTCCTTTTCTCTTTCCTTCCTTCAATCCTTTTTTCCTTCCTTCTTTCCTTCCTTCCTTCCTTGCATCCTTCCTTCACTCCTTCCTTCCTTTCCTACATACTTGCCAGGTTTCCTTTACCTTCCCTCCTTTCCCTTCCTTCCTTCCTTCCCTTTTTACTTTCCTTCCTTCCTTGATTCCTTCTTTCCTTCCTTCCTTCCTTCCGTCCTTCCTTCCTTTCTCCCCTCCCTCATTCCTTCCTTCCTTCCTTCCTTCCTCACATCCCTCATTTCTTCCTTCCTTCCTTTCCTTCCTGCCAACCTTCCTTCCTTTCTTCCTTCCTTCCTTCCTTCCTTCCTTCCTTCCTTCCCTACTTAATTGCCAGCTTCCCTTCACTCCCATCCTTTCCCTTTCTTCCTTCCTTCCTCTCTTTTTTCCTTCCTTCTTTCCTTCATTCCTTCCTTCCTTCCTTCCTATCTTCTTTCCTTCCTTCCATCCTACCTTCCTTCCTTTTTTCCTTCTTTCCTTCCTTCCTTTCTTCTTTCCTTTTGTCCTTGTTTCCTTCCTTTCCTTCCTTCCTTTTTTCCTTCTTTCCTTCCTTCCTTCCTTCCTTCCTTCCTTTTTTCCTTCCTTCCATCCTTTATTCCTTAATTCTTTTCTTACTTGCCAGCTTCCCTTAACTCCCCTCCATTCCATTCCTTTATTTCCTTCCTTCCTTCCTTACTTTTTTCCTTCCTTCCTTCCTCTCTTCCTCCCTTCCTTCCTGCCTTTTTTCCTTCCTTCCTTGCTTCCTTCCTTCCTTCCCTCCCTTCCTTTTTCCCCTCCTTCTATCCTTCCTTCCTTCCTTCCTTCCTTCCTTTTGTCCTTCCTTCCTTTAATTCTTTCCTTCCTTTTTTCCTTCTTTCCTTCCTTCCTTCCTTCTTTACTTACTTGCCAGCTTCCCTTCACTCCCCTCCTTTCCATTCCTTTATTTCCTTCCTTTTTTCCTTCCTTCCTTCATTTTTTCCTTCTTTCTTTCCTTTCTTTCATCCTTCCTTCCTTCCTTTCTTTATTCCTTACTTCTTTACTTACTTAACAGCTTCCCTTCACTCCCCTCCTTTCCATAACTTTATTCCCTTCTTTCCTTCCTTCCTTCCTTCTTTCCTTCCTTTGCTACCTACTTGCCTGGTTTCCTTCACTCCCCTCCTTTCCCTTCCTTCTTTCCTTCCTTTTTTCCTTTTTTTTTTCATTCCTTTCTTCGTTCTTTCCTTCTTTGCTACCTTCCTTCCTTCCATTTTTTCTTTTCTTACTTTCTTCCTTCCTTCCTTCCTTCCTTTGTTCATTCCTTCCTTCTTGACTTACTTGCCAGCTTCACTTCACTCCCCTCCTATCCATTCCTTTATTCCCTTCCTTCCTTCCTTCCCTTTTTACTTTCCTTCCTTCCTTGATTCCTTCTTTCCTTCCTTCCTTCCTTCCGTCCTTCCTTCCTTTCTCCCCTCCCTCATTCCTTCCTTCCTTCCTTCCTTCCTCACATCCCTCATTTCTTCCTTCCTTCCTTTCCTTCCTGCCAACCTTCCTTCCTTTCTTCCTTCCTTCCTTCCTTCCTTCCTTCCTTCCTTCCTTCCTTCCCTACTTAATTGCCAGCTTCCCTTCACTCCCATCCTTTCCCTTTCTTCCTTCCTTCCTCTCTTTTTTCCTTCCTTCTTTCCTTCATTCCTTCCTTCCTTCCTTCCTATCTTCTTTCCTTCCTTCCATCCTACCTTCCTTCCTTTTTTCCTTCTTTCCTTCCTTCCTTTCTTCTTTCCTTTTGTCCTTGTTTCCTTCCTTTCCTTCCTTCCTTTTTTCCTTCTTTCCTTCCTTCCTTCCTTCCTTCCTTTTTTCCTTCCTTCCATCCTTTATTCCTTAATTCTTTTCTTACTTGCCAGCTTCCCTTAACTCCCCTCCATTCCATTCCTTTATTTCCTTCCTTCCTTCCTTACTTTTTTCCTTCCTTCCTTCCTCTCTTCCTCCCTTCCTTCCTGCCTTTTTTCCTTCCTTCCTTGCTTCCTTCCTTCCTTCCCTCCCTTCCTTTTTCCCCTCCTTCTATCCTTCCTTCCTTCCTTCCTTCCTTTTGTCCTTCCTTCCTTTAATTCTTTCCTTCCTTTTTTCCTTCTTTCCTTCCTTCCTTCCTTCTTTACTTACTTGCCAGCTTCCCTTCACTCCCCTCCTTTCCATTCCTTTATTTCCTTCCTTTTTTCCTTCCTTCCTTCATTTTTTCCTTCTTTCTTTCCTTTCTTTCATCCTTCCTTCCTTCCTTTCTTTATTCCTTACTTCTTTACTTACTTAACAGCTTCCCTTCACTCCCCTCCTTTCCATAACTTTATTCCCTTCTTTCCTTCCTTCCTTCCTTCTTTCCTTCCTTTGCTACCTACTTGCCTGGTTTCCTTCACTCCCCTCCTTTCCCTTCCTTCTTTCCTTCCTTTTTTCCTTTTTTTTTTCATTCCTTTCTTCGTTCTTTCCTTCTTTGCTACCTTCCTTCCTTCCATTCCTTCTTTTCTTACTTTCTTCCTTCCTTCCTTCCTTCCTTTGTTCATTCCTTCCTTCTTGACTTACTTGCCAGCTTCACTTCACTCCCCTCCTATCCATTCCTTTATTCCCTTCCTTCCTTCCTTTCCTCTTTCCGTCCTTCCTTCAATCCTTTTTTCCTTCCTTCTTTCCTTCCTTCCTTCCATCCTTCCTTCATTCCTTTCCTTCTCTCCTTCCTTCCTTTCCTACCTACTTGCCAGGTTTCCTTCACCTTCCCTCCTTTCCCTTCCTTCCTTCCCTTCCTTCCTTCCTTCCTTACTTCCTTCCTTCCTTCCGTCCTTCTTTTCACCCCTCCCTCATTCCTTCCTTCCTTCCTCACATCCCTCATTTTTTCCTTCCTTCCATTCCTTCCTGCCAACCTTCTTTCCTTTCTTCCTTCCTTCCCTACTTAATTGCAAGCTTCCCTTCACTCCCATCCTTTCCCTTTCTTCCTTCCTTCCTTTCTTCCTTCCTTCCTTCCTGCCTTCTTTCCTTCCTTCCTTCATTCCTTCCTTCCTTCCTTCCTATCTTCTTTCCTTCCTTCCATCCTTCCTTCCATCCTTCCTTCCTTCCTTCTTTCCTTCCTTCCTTTTTTCCTTCTTTCCTTCCTTTTTTCCTTCCTTCTTTCCTTCCTTCCTTTTGTCCTTGTTTCCTTCCTTTCCTTCTTTCCTTCCTTCCTTCCTTTTTTACTTCTTTCCTTCCTTCCTTCCTTCCTTTTTTCCTTCCTTCCATCCTTCCTTCCTTTATTCCTTACTTCTTTTCTTACTTGCCAGCTTCCCTTAACTCCCCTCCATTCCATTCCTTTATTTCCTTCTTTCCTTACTTACTTTTTTCCTTCCTTCCTTCCTTCCTCCCTTCCTTCCTGCCTTTTTTCCTTCCTTGCTTCCTTCCTTCCCTCCCTTCCTTTTTCCCCTCCTTCTTTCCTTCCTTCCTTCCTTCCTTACGTCTTTACTTACTTGCCAGCTTCCCTTCACTCCCCTCCTTTCCATTCCTTCATTTCCTTCCTTTTTTTCCTTCATTCCTTCCTTCCTTCCTTCCTCTCATCCTTCCTTCCTTTTTTCCTTCCTTCATTCATTTCTGCCTTCCTTTCTCCCCTCCCTAATTCCATCCTTCCTCCCCTCCCTCATTCCTTCCTTCCTACTTCATTTCTTCCTTCCTTCCTTCTTTCCTTCCTTCCTTTCTTCCTTCCTTCCTTTCTCCCCTCCCTCATTCCTTCCTTCCTTCCTCACCTCCCTCATTCCTTCCTTCCTTCCTTCACTACCTACTTGCCAGGTTTCCTTCACTCCCCTCCTTTCCCTTCCTTCCTTCCTCCCCTCCCTCATTTCTTCCTTCCCTTCCTGCCATCCTTCCTTCCTTTCTTCCTTCCTTCCATTTTTCCTTCCTTTCTATCTTCCTGCCTTCTTTCCTTCCTTCCTTTTCTCCTTCCTTCCATCCTTCCTTCCTTTATTCCTTACTTCTTTTCTTACTTGCCCGCTTCCCTTAACTCCCCTCCTTTCCAATCCTTTATTTCCTTCCTTTCTCCCCTCCCTCATTTCTTCCTTCCTTTCCTTTCTGCAATCCTTCCTTCCTTTCTTCCTTCCTTCCCTACTTAATTGTCAGCTTCCCTTCACTCCCATCCTTTCCCTTCCTTCCTTCCTTCCTTCTTTTCTCCCCTCCCTCATTTCTTCCTTCCTTCCTTCCTCACATCCCTCATTCCTTCCTTCCATCCTTCCTTCCTTCCTCCTTTCCTTCCTTCCTTCCTGCCTTCTTTCTTTCCTTCCTTCCTTCCATCCTTCCTTCCTTCTTTCCTTCCTTCCTTCCTTCTTTCCTTCCTTCCATCCTTCCTTCCTTCCTTCCTTCTTGACTTACTTGCCAGCTTCACTTCACTCCCCTCCTATCCATTCCTTTATTCCCTTCCTTCCTTCCTTTCCTTCCTCCCTTTCTTTTTTCCTTCCTTCTTTACTTCCTTCCTTCCTTCCATCCTTCCTTCTTTCCTTTCCTTCTTTCCTTCCTTCCTTTCCTACCTACTTGCCAGGTTTCCTTCACCTTCCCTCGTTTCCCTTCCTTCCTTCCTTTCCTTCCTTCCTTCCTTCCGTCCTTCCTTCCTTTCTCCCCTCCCTCATTCCTTCCTTCCTTCCTCACATCCCTCATTTCTTCCTTCCTTCCTTTCTTCCTTCCTTCCCTACTTAATTGCCAGTTTCCCTGCACTCTCATCCTTTCTTTTTCTTCCTTCCTTTCTTCCTTCTTTCCTTCCTTCCATCCTTCCTTCCTTCATTCTTTCCTTCCTTCCTTTCTTTTCTCCTTCCTTCCTTCCATCCATCCTTCCTTCCTTCCTTTGTTCATTCCTTCCTTCTTGACTTACTTGCCAGCTTCACTTCACTCCCCTCCTATCCATTCCTTTATTCCCTTCCTTCCTTCCTTTCCATCTTTCCTTCCTTCCTTTTTTCCTTCCTTCTTTCCTTCCTTCCTTCCTTCCTTCCCTTCTTTCCTTCCTTCCTTTTCTACCTACTTGCCAGGTTTCCTTCACCTTACATCCTTTCCCTTCCTTCCTTCCTTCCTTCCTTCCTTCCTTCCATCCTTCCTTCCTTCCTTCACTACCTACTTGCCAGGTTTTTTTCCCTCCCCTCCTTTCCCTTCCTTCCTTCCTTTGTTCCTTTCTTCCTTCCTTTCTCCCCTCCATCATTTCTTCCTTGCTTCCTTTCTTTCCTGCCATCCTTCCTTCCTTTCTTCCTTCCTTCCTTCCCTAATTGCGAGCTTCCCTTAACTCCCATCCTTTCCCTTTCTTCCTTCCTTCCTTCCTTGCTTCCTTCCTTTCTTCCTTCCTTCCATCCTAATTTCGTTCCTTCCTTTCCTTCTTTCCTTTTTTCCTTCTTTTTTTCTTTCCTTCCTTTCTTTATTCCTTACTTCTTTACTTACTTGCCAGGATCCCTTCACTCCCCTCCTTTCTATTCCTTTATTCCCTTCCTTCCTTTTTTCCTTCCTTTCCTTCTTTTTTTCCTTCCTTTCCTACCTACTTGCAAGGTTTCCTTTCCTGTCAGGGCAGGAGCTGAGGAACGGACAGGCAGGCCTAACAATGTAACGCACTGGCTGACGACAACCACCACCCACAGACCAAAGTCCCTCAGGGCGCGGAGTCTAAGTCCCAGGCTGCCCTTCACCAGGGCCCCTGATGGTGGTAATGGACTTGACGCAGCCAGGAACCAGGTCGCGGCCCCCGAGACACCTCAGCTGCGGTAATGGCCGCCGCCAATGGCGTGTAGCTGGTGGAAGAGACAAAAGAGTAGTCAGACAAGCCGGGGTCAACAACAACAGGACAGAACAGTACAGGACAGCAGACGAGAATCACAGGTCACGAGCCGGGTTCAGCAACAGAGGGTCAGATCAAAGGAGAACACAAAGAATAGTCAAGACAAGCCGAATCAGATACCAGGAGAGTCACGAGAGTCAGAACAGAGTAACAGCAACACAAAGACACAAGACACAAGTGCAAAGAGCATGTGCGGGCCACAGGCTTATATGTCATCAGCCACACCCCTCTGGAGGATGGACCACAGAAACCTGAAGGCATAAAAGGGCTCCCATCATGCACAGCAGAATCCAAGATGGACACCAGCACATGAAGTAACATAACCACAGGAAAAAGGTAGGACCTTGACAGTACCTCCCCCTCAAGGGCCCCTCCCCCTCCGCGGCTCAACAAAAGGTTTCTGAGGAAAGCGGGTATGAAAAGCGCGGAGGAGGGCAGGAGCATGGACATCCGCGGAAGGAACCCAGGAACGCTCCTCGGGACCATAACCGCGCCAATGAACCAGGAACTGTAATTGACCGCACACCAATCGAGAGTCCAGGATCTGGCTCACCTCATACTCCTCATGACCGTCAACCCGGACAGGACGGGGCCGAGGAAGAGAGGTAGTGAAGCGATTGCAGATCAGAGGTTTCAACAGGGAAACATGAAAGATATTGGAGATCCGCATCCCAGACGGAAGGGCAAGTGCATAGGCCACCGGATTCACTTTGCGGAGAATGCGGAAAGGACCGACAAAACGGGGAGCCAGTTTGGGTGTGGGCACCCGAAGATTGAGGTTGCGAGTAGACAACCACACCCGATCGCCGACCTGGTATGAAGGAGCGGGCAACCGTCTGCGATCAGCCTGGAACTTCTGGCGCTGAGCTGAGTCCCTCAAGGCCCTCTGGATCTGCCCCCAAGAAGAACGCAGGGCAGCAAGATGGTTCTCCACAGCCGGAATGTCCTGTGGTGAGAACCTCTCAGGTAATACCGCGGGTTGAAACCCATAGTTGGCCATGAAGG
Organism: Staurois parvus; assembly: GCF_062004578.1. Lineage (NCBI taxonomy): Eukaryota > Metazoa > Chordata > Amphibia > Anura > Ranidae > Staurois > Staurois parvus. The sequence continues at coordinate 74,880 of NW_028321293.1, read as the reverse complement.
GAGACATCCCGGTGGAGGAGTTGACCGCCGAGTTCCTGGCAAACTCTGCCCACGGCAGGAGATCGGCCCAATCATCCTGATGGTCTGAAATATAACACCGAAGGAATTGTTCTAAGGCCTGATTGGAACACTCCGCAGCCCCATTGGACTGCGGGTGGTAGGCTGATGAAAAGGAGAGACTAATACCCAACTGGGAGCAGAAGGCACGCCAGAATCTGGACACGAACTGACTCCCGCGGTCTGAGACAATCACCTTAGGTAACCCATGTAGGCGAAAAATCTCCCTGGAAAAGACCGTGGCCAGTTCCTGCGCTGTGGGTAATTTCCTGAGTGGAATGCAATGGCACATCTTGGAAAACCGATCGACGATCATGAGGATGACCGTATGACCCCGAGACACCGGGAGGTCTACAATAAAGTCCATCCCTAGATGTGACCAAGGACGCTCCCCATTGGGAATGGGTTGCAGAAGACCCAAAGGGAGATGCCGTGGAGACTTATTCTGGGCACAGATCGAACATGCCGCTACATAAGAGGCAATGTCGGCACGGAGGGTTGGCCACCAGAATAAGCGAGAGACGACCCAACACAGCTGGTTCTTCCCTGGATGCCCGGCAGTTTTGGCGTTATGGTAGGTACGCAGCAGGCGGGTGCGCAATCCCTCGGGTACAAAACATCTACCCTCCGGCCTCCCGGGAGGAGCATCAGTTTGAGCCGCCAAAATCTGCTCCCCAAGGGGAGAGGTCAGACTGGTGCGAATGGCAGCCAGGATCTGATCTGGAGGTATAAGTGAGATTGGCTCAGAGTCCTCCCTGGACAACTCAGAGTATTGCCGTGATAACGCATCAGCCCTGACATTCTTGGAACCAGGCAAATATGAAACCACATAGTTGAAGCGTGACAAGAACAGAGCCCATCTGGCCTGGCGGGGTGTCAATCTCTTGGCCTCCGAAAGATAAGTCAGGTTCTTGTGATCGGTAAGAATGAGGACCGGAACCGCGGAACCCTCGAGCAGGTGCCTCCATTCCTTGAGAGCCAGAATGATGACCAACAACTCCCGATCTCCAATCTGGTAGTTGCACTCAGCCGAGGAAAGCTTCCTGGAGTAGAACCCGCAGGGAAGTAGGGGTCCATCGGGCGACCGACGCTGAGACAGGAGAGCCCCTACTCCCGTCTCGGAAGCATCAACTTCGAGGACGAAGGGCAACCCAGGATTGGGATGCGAAAGAATCGGAGCCGAAGCAAAGGCAGCTTTCAGAGCCTCGAAAGCTCTGATGGCCTCGGATGGCCACTCGTGAGGGTTACTCCCCTTCTTGGTTAGGTCAGAGAGAGGCTTTGCCAATGTGGAGAAGTTCCTGATGAACTTCCGATAGTAGTTGGCAAAACCCAGAAAGCGCTGAATGGGCCGAAGACCATTGGGACGAGGCCACTGCAGAACTGCCGCAACCTTCTGAGGGTCCATGGAAAATCCCTCCGCGGAAATTATGTAGCCCAAAAAGGCAACCTGGGATCGATGGAACTCGCACTTCTCGAGTTTACAAAAGAGTCCGTTCTCACGCAATCGTTGCAGCACCTGCTTAACATCCTGGACATGGGACTCCATGGAGGTAGAGTAAACCAAGATGTCATCCAGGTAAACCACTACGCATTGCTGCAACAAATCACGAAGGACATCGTTTATGAATTCCTGAAAGACCGCGGGCGCGTTACACAATCCGAAGGGCATCACCAGGTATTCGTAGTGCCCAGTTCTAGTGTTAAACGCGGTCTTCCACTCATCCCCCTGTCTGATCCGTACGAGGTTGTACGCCGCCCTAAGGTCGAGTTTGGTAAAGACCGTTGCTCCCTTAAGGCGGTCGAATAACTCAGAAATCAAAGGAATAGGATATGCATTTTTAATGGTAATCCGATTGAGACCCCTATAATCGATGCAGGGCCTCAATTCCCCACCTTTCTTCTTTACAAAAAAAAAACCCCGCTCCTGCTGGGGAAGTAGACTTACGAATGTGCCCCCGGGAAAGCGCATCCACCACGTACTCCTCCATGGCCTTATCCTCCACAACCTAGAGAGGGTACACCCTGCCACGTGGAGGAGTGGCCCCAGGTTGCAGGGATATGGCGCAGTCGTAAGGACGATGCGGTGGTAAGGTACCAACGCGTACCTTATCGAACACGTCCCGGTATTCCCCATAGTCGGTGGGCAACGCAGAGTCCGAGGAGGCACACAATACCTTAACCGGCCCCCGGATGCACCCGGCCCCACACTGTGGAGACCATGAGAGAATCTCGGCTGTTTGCCAATTGAAGGTTGGATTGTGCCTCTGGAGCCAGGGATACCCCAAAACCACCGAATAGTGTGGGGAAGAAATCACCTGAAAACAGGCCAACTCCCTGTGAACAGCCCCAATGGCTACCTCTATTGGCAGGGTCTCGTGGGTAACCTGCGGCGGCTGCAGGGGCCTGCCATCTATTGCTTCGAGAACCAATGGGGCAGCACGAGCCTGCAGGGGAATGGAGTGCTGCGCAGAAAACAAGCTGTCCAAGAACAACCCACCGGCCCCAGAGTCTACCAACGCCTGGGCCGTCACCGAGCCCCCTGTCCAAGAAAGGACCACGGTGATCAGTGGCTTATCCTTGCGGGACGCCGGGGACGAGGAAACTCCACCCAAGATCTGTCCCCGACATGATCTCAGGTGCGATCGTTTCCCGGACGGACCGGACAAGACTGCCGAAAGTGCCCACCGAGGCCACAGTACAGGCAGCGACCCTCCCGACGCCGAGCGGCCCGCTCCCCCTCGGAAAGGCGAGCAAACCCCAGCTGCATGGGTTCCCCACCAGACAAGCCATCCCCAGGAGGCGTGGGAGGAGAGGGAGGAACGGGTGGGACAGAAAACGCAGGTGCCAGTCGATTGGAAGGCCTCCGCAGGCGTTCCTTGAGTGAAGGCCTCTCCCTGAGCCTGGTGTCAATCAGGATCAGGAAAGAGATGAGCTCCTCCAACACCACAGGCAGTTCCTTAGCTGCAATCTCGTCCTTCAATGAGTCAGAAAGACCATGGGAAAACGCAGCCACCAGAGCCTCATTGTTCCAACCGACCTCTGCCGCCAGGGTACGAAACTCTATAGCGTACTCGGCCACGGTCCGTGAACCCTGATGCATGGTCATGAGCAGCTTGGCCGCCGAGGCGGAACGAGCCGGTACGTCGAATACCCTACGGAAGGCAACGACAAAACCAGAAAAATCTTGAATCACCGGGTCGTTCCTCTCCCATAAGGGATTTGCCCAGGCCAAGGCCTTGTTAGAGAGTAGTGAGATGAGGAACCCCACCTTTGACCTCTCAGACGGAAAGGCGTGGGGTATTAATTCAAAATAAATACCCACCTGGTTGAGGAACCCACGACACTGACTCGGCTCACCCCCAAAGCGCTGTGGAAGAGGGGCTGAACCGGTCATACCTCTGGACACCGCGGGTGCCGCATCAGCCGCGGCGGTAGGCACAGCAAGCGGAACGGCATCGGAAGCGACCACCGGAGCGACAACCGGCCTAATAACACCAGGAGTAAGGTGCGCGGTGCGTGCAAGCAGAGTTTGCAACGCCTGAGCGAACTGATCCAACAGGTGATCCTGTTGATCGAGTCTGGCGACTAGCATTGGGAGCGAAGGCGTGCCTGCACCGTCAGGGTTCATGGCACTTGTGTAATGTCAGGGCAGGAGCTGAGGAACGGACAGGCAGGCCTAACAATGTAACGCACTGGCTGACGACAACCACCACCCACAGACCAAAGTCCCTCAGGGCGCGGAGTCTAAGTCCCAGGCTGCCCTTCACCAGGGCCCCTGATGGTGGGGATGGACTTGACGCAGCCAGGAACCAGGTCGCAGCCCCCGAGACACCTCAGCTGCGGTAATGGCCGCCGCCAATGGCGTGTAGCTGGTGGAAGAGACAAAAGAGTAGTCAGACAAGCCGGGGTCAACAACAACAGGACAGAACAGTACAGGACAGCAGACGAGAATCACAGGTCACGAGCCGGGTTCAGCAACAGAGGGTCAGATCAAAGGAGAACACAAAGAATAGTCAAGACAAGCCGAATCAGATACCAGGAGAGTCACGAGAGTCAGAACAGAGTAACAGCAACACAAAGACACAAGACACAAGTGCAAAGAGCATGTGCGGGCCACAGGCTTATATGTCATCAGCCACACCCCTCTGGAGGATGGACCACAGAAACCTGAAGGCATAAAAGGGCTCCCATCATGCACAGCAGAATCCAAGATGGACACCAGCACATGAAGTAACATAACCACAGGAAAAAGGTAGGACCTTGACATTTCCCTTCCCTCCTTTCCCTTCCTTCCTTCCTAACTTCCTTCCTTCCTTCCTTTCTTTTTTCCTTCCTTCCTTCCATCCATCCTTCCTTCCTTCCTTCCATTGTTCATTCCTTCCTTCTTGACTTACTTGCCAGCTTCACTTCACTCCCCTCCTTTCCATTCCTTTATTCCCATCCTTCCTTCCTTTCCATCTGTCCTTCCTTCCTTCCTTTTTTCCTTCCTTCCTTCCTTCTTTCCTTCCTTCCTTTCCTACCTACTTGCCAGGTTTCCTTCACCTTCCCTCCTTTCCCTTCCTTCCTTCCATCCTTCCATCCTTCCTTCACTACCTACTTGCCAGGTTTCTTTCACTCCCCTCCTTTCCCTTCCTTCCTTCCTTTCTCCCCTCCATCATTTCTTCCTTCCTTCCTTTCCTTCCTGCCATCCTTCCTTCCTTTCTTCCTTCCTTCCATAATTGCCAGCTTCCCTTCACTCCCATCCTTTCCCTTTCTTCCTTCCTTCCTTCCTTGCTTCCTTCCTTTCTTCCTTCCATCCTTATTTCGTTCCTTCCTTTCCTTCTTTCCTTCCTTCCTTTTTTCCTTCTTTCTTTCTTTCTTTCTTTCTTTCTTTCCTTCCTTTCTTTATTCCTTCCTTCTTTACTTACTTGCCGGGATCCTTTCACTCCCCTCCTTTCCATTCCTTTATTCCCTTCCTTCCTTTTTTCCTTCATTTCCTTCTTTCCTTCCTTCCTTTCCTACCAACTTGCAAGGTTTCCTTTACCTTCCATCCTTTCCCTTCTTTCCTTCCTGACATCCTTCCATCCTTGCTTCCTTACTTCCTTTCTTCCTTCCTTTTTTCCTTCCTTCCTTCATTTCTGCCTTCCTTTCTCCCCTCCCTAATTCCATCCTTCCTCCCCTCCCTCATTCCTTCCTTCCTACTTCATTTCTTCCTTCCTTCCTTCCTTCCTTCTTTCCTTCCTTACTTTCTCCCCTCCCTCATTCCTTCCTTCCTTCCTTCCTTCCATCCTTCCTTCCTTCACTACCTACTTGCCAGGTTTCCTTCACTCCCCTCCTTTCTCTTCCTTCCTCCCCTCCCTCATTTCTTCCTTCCTTCCTTTCCTTCCTGCCATCCTTTCTTCCTTCCTTCCTTTTTTCCTTTCTTCCTGCCTTCTTTCCTTCCTTTTTTCCTTCCTTCCATCCTTCCTTCCTTCCTTTATTCCTTACTTCTTTTCTTACTTGCCAGCTTCCCTTTACTCCCCTCCTTTCCATTCCTTTATTTCCTTCCTTCCTTCCTTCCTTCCTTCCTTTCTCCCCTTCTCCCCTCCCTCATTTCTTCCTTCCTACCTTTCCTTTCTGCCATCCTTCCTTCCTTCCTTCCTTCTCTACTTAATTGTCAGCTTCCCTTCACTCCCATCCTTTCCCTTCCTTCCTTCCTTTCTTCCTTCCTTCCTTCCTTCTTTTCTCCCCTCCCTCATTTCTTCCTTCCTTCCTCACATCCCTCATTCCTTCCTTCCTTCCCTCCATCCTTCCTTCCTTCATCCTTTCCTTCCTTCCTTCCTGCCTTCTTTCTTTCCTTACTTCCTTCCATCCTTCCTTCCTTCCTTCCATCCTTCTTTCCTTCCTTCCTTCCATCCTTCCTTTTCTCCTTCCTTCCTTCATTCTTTCCATCCATCCTTCCTTCCTTCCTTTGTTCATTCCTTCCTTCTTGACTTACTTGCCAGCTTCACTTCACTCCCCTCCTATCCATTCCTTTATTCCCTTCCTTCCTTTCCTCTTTTCCTTCCTTCCTTTTTTCCTTCCTTTTTTCATTCCTTTCTTTCCTTCTTTCCTTCCTTCCTTTCCTACCTACTTGCCAGGTTTCCTTCACCTTCCATCCTGCCCCTTCCTTCCTTCCTTCCTTCCTTCATTACCTACTTGCCAGGTTTTTTTCACTCCCCTCCTTTCCCTTCCTTCCTTCCTTTCTTCCTTCCTTCCTTTCTTCCTTTCTCCCCTCCATCATTTCTTCCTTGCTTCCTTTCCTTCCTGCATCCTTCCTTTCTTTCTTCCTTCATTCCTTCCCTTAATGCGAGCTTCCCTTCACTGCCATCCTTTCCCTTTCTTCCTTCCTTGCTTCCTTCCTTTCTTCCTTCCTTTCTTACATCCTAATTTTGTTCCTTCCTTTCCTTCTTTCCTTCCTTCCTTCCTTTTTTCCTTCATTTTTTCTTTCCTTCCTTTCTTTATTCCTTACTTCTTTACTTACTTGCCAGGATCCCTTCACTCCCCTCCTTTCCATTCCTTTATTCCCTTCCTTCCTTTTTTCCTTCCTTTCCTTCTTTTTTTCCTTCCTTTCTTACCTACTTGCAAGGTTTCCTTTACCTTCCCTCCTTTCCCTTCCTTCCTTCCTGACTTCCTTCCTTCCTTCCTTTGTTCATTTCTTCCTTCTTGACTTACTTGCCAGCTTCACTTCACTCCCCTCCTATCCATTCCTTTATTCCCTTCCTTCCTTCCTTTCCATCTGTCCTTCCTTCCTTCCTTTTTTCCTTCCTTCATTCCTTCCTTTCCTTCTTTCCTTCCATCCTTTCCTACCTACTTGCCAGGTTTCCTTCACCTTCCCTCCTTTCCCTTCCTTCCTTCCTTCCTTCCTTCCATCCTTCCTTCACTACCTACTTGCCAGGTTTCTTTCACTCCCCTCCTTTCCCTTCCTTCCTTCCTTTCTCCCCTCCATCATTTCTTCCTTCCTTCCTTTCCTTCCTGCCATCCATTCTTCCTTTCTTCCTTCCTTCCATAATTGCCAGCTTCCCTTCACTCCCATCCTTTCCCTTTCTTCCTTCCTTCCTTCCTTGCTTCCTTCCTTTCCTCCTTCCTTCTATCCTTATTTCGTTCCTTCCTTTCCTTCTTTCCTTCCTTCCTTTTTTCCTTCTTTCTTTCTTTCCTTTCTTTATTCCTTACTTCTTTACTTACTTGCCAGGATCCCTTCACTCCCCTCCTTTCCATTCCTTTATTCCCTTCCTTCCTTTTTTCCTTCCTTTCCTACCAACTTGCAAGGTTTCCTTCCATCCTTTCCCTTCTTTCCTTCCTGACATCCTTCCATCCTTGCTTCCTTCCTTCCTTTCTTCCTTCCTTCCTTTTTTCCTTCCTTGCTTCCTTTCCTTCTTTCCTTCTTTTTTTCCTTCCTTTCCTATCTTCCTTCCTTTTTTTTATTCCTTCCTTCTTTTCTTACTTGCCAGCTTCCCTTCACTCCACTCCTTTCCATTCCTTTTTTCCCTTCCTTGATCCCTTCCTTCCTTCCCTCCTTTTTTCCTTCCTTTCTTCTTCCCTCCCCTCCCTCATTCCTTTATTCCTTTCCTCCCTCCTCTCTTTTCCTTCCATCCTTCCTTTCATCCTTCCTCCCCTCACCATTCCTTCCTTCCTTACTTTGCTTCCTTTCTTCCTTCCTTCCCTCCTTTTTTCCTTCCTTTCTTCTTCCCTCCCCTCCCTCATTCCTTTATTCCTTTTCTTCCTCCTCTCTTTTCCTTCCATCCTTCCTTTCTTCCTTCCTCTCCTCCCCCATTCCTTCCTTCCTTTCTTTCTTCCTTCCTTCCTTTCTCCCCTCCCCCATTTCTTCCTTCCTTCCTCACATCCCTCATTCCTTCTTTCCTTCCTTCCTTGCTTTCTTCCTTCCTTTCTGCCCTCCATCATTTCTTCCTTCCTTCCTTTCCTTCCTACCATCCTTTCTTCCTTTCTTCCTTCCTTCCCTTCGTAATTGCTAGCTTCCCTTCACTCCCATCCTTTCCTTTTCTTCCTTCCTTCCTTTCTTCCTTCCTTCCTCCCTTCTCTCATTCCTTCCTTCCTTCCCTCCCCCATTCCTTCCTTCCTTCTTTCCTTCCTTTCCTTCTTTCCTTCCTTCCTTCCTTCCATCCCTCCTTCCTTTCTTCATTCCTTCCTTCTTTACTTACTTGCCAGCTTCCCTTCACTCCCCACCTTTCCATTCCTTTATTCTATTCCTTCCTTCCTTTCCCTTCTTTCCTATCTTCCTTCCTTCCATCCATTTTTTTTTTTATTCCTACCTTCTTTTCTTACTTGCCAGCTTCCCTTCACTCCCCTTCTTTCCATTCCTTTTTTCCCTTCCTTCCTTCCTTCCTTCCTTACCTACTTGCCAGGTTTCCTTTACCTTCCCTCCTCTCCCTTCCTGACTTCCTTCCTTTCTTCCTTCCTTCCTTCTATCCTTCCTTCCTTTCTTCCTTCCTTTCCTTCTTTCCTTCCTTTTTTCCTTCCTTTCTTTTTTTCCTTCTTTCCTTCCTTTCTTCCTTCCTTCTTTCCTTCCTTCCTTCCTTTTTTCCTTACTTCCTTATTTCCTTCCTTCCTTCCTTTTTTCCTTCTTTCTTTCTTTCCTTCCTTCCTTTTTTCCTTTCTTCTTTCCTTCCTTCCTTCCTTCCTTACTTCTTTCCTTTTTTCCTTCCTTTCCCTCTTTCTTTTCCTACCTACTTGCCAGGTTTCCTGTACCTTCCCTCCTTTCCCTTCCTTCCTTCCTGACTTCTGTACTTCCTTTTCTTCTTTCCTTCCTTCCTTTTTTCCTTCTTTCCTTCTTTCCTTTCTTCCTTTCTTCTTTCCTTCCTTCCTTCCTTACTTCTTTCCTTTTTTCCTTCTTCCCATCCTTTCCTTCTTTCCCTCTTTACTTTCCTACCTACTTGCCAGGTTTCCTTTACCTTCCCTCCTTTCCCTTCCTTCCTTCCTGACTTCCTTTCCTTCCTTCCATCCTTCCTTCCTTTCTTCTTTCCTTCCTTTCCTTCTTTTCTTCCTTCCTTACCTCCTTCCTTTTTTCCTTCCTTCCTTTCCTACCTACTTTCCAGGTTTTCTTTACCTTCTCTCCTTTCCCTTCCTTCCTTCCTGACTTTTTTTTTCCCTTCCTTTCATCCTTCCTTCTTTCCATCCTTCCTTCCTTTCTTCCTTCCTTCCTTCCCTCACTCATTCCTTCCTTCCTTCCTCACCTCCCTCATTCCTTCCTTCCTTTCTTCCATCCTTCCTTCCTTCACAACCTACTTGCCAGGTTTCCTTCTCTCCTCTCCTTTCCCTTCCTTCCTTCCTTTCTTCCTTCCTTTCTCCCCTCCCTCATTTCTTCCTTCCTTCCTGCCATACTTTCTTCCTTTCTACCTGCCTTCCTTCCCTACTTAATTGCCAGCTTCCCTTCACTCCCCTCCTTTCCATTCCTTTATTCCCTTCCTTCCTTACTTCCTTTCCTTCCTTCCTTTCCTACCTACTTGCCAGGTTTCCTTTACCTTCCCTCCTTTCCCTTCCTTCCTGACTTCCTTCCTTCCTTCCTTTTTTCTATCCTTCCTTTCCTTCTTTCCTTCCTTCCTTCCTTCCTTTTTTCCTTCCTTTCTTCCTTTCCTTCTTTCCTTCCTTCCTTTTTTCCTTCTTTACTTCCTTCCTTTTTCCTTCTTTCCTTCCTTCCTTCCTTCCTTCCTTCCATCCTTCCATCCTTTCTTTATTCCTTACTTCTTTACTTACTTGCCAGCTTCCCTTCACTCCCCTCCTTTCCATTCCTTTATTCCCTTCCTTCCTTCCTTCCATCCTTCCTTCCTTTTTTTCTTTCTTTCTTCCTTCCTTTCTTTTTTTCCTTCCTTCCTTTTTTCCTTCTTTACTTCCTTCCTTCCTGCCATCCTTCCTTCCTTCCCTACTTAATTGCCAGCTTCCCTTCACTCCCATCCTTTCCCTTTCTTCGTTCCTTCCTTTCTTCCTGCCTTCTTTCTTTCCTTCCTTCCTTTTTTCCTTCCTTCCTTTTTTCCTTCCTTCCTTTCTTTTTTCCTTCCTTCCTTCCTTTTTTCCTTCCTTAATTCCTTCCTTCCATCCTTCTTTCCTTCCTTTCTTCATTCCTTACTTCTTTACTTTTTTGCCAGGTTTTCTTCACTCCCCTCTTTTCCCTTCCTTCCTTCCTCCCTTCCTTCCTTCCTTCCTTCCTTCCTTCTTTCCTTCCTTCCTTCTTTCCTTCCTTCCTCCCTTCCAGAAGGAGGAAAGGAAATAGAGAAGGGAGGAAGGGAGGAAAGATGGAAGGAATGAGAAGGAAGGTCTTCTCTTGAAGTGGAGGGAGGGATAGATTGATGGATGGGATTAAAAAAAGGCAAGAGGGACATTCCTTTTATTCCTTCTTCCTTCACCTGGCCCTTTTCCTTCCCTTCCCTCCTTCCTATCTTCCTTCCTTTCTCCCCTCCTTCTTTCCTTCCTTCCTTTTTTCCTCCCCTCCCTCATTCCTTCCTTTTTTCCTTCCTTCCTTCCTTCCTATCTTCCTTCCTTTCTCCCCTCCTTCTTTCCTTCCTTTCTTCCATCCTTCCTTTCTCCCCTCCCTCATTCCTTCCTTCCTCCCTTCCTTCCTTCCTATCTTCCTTCCTTTCTTCCATCCTTCCTTTCTCCCCTCCCTCATTCCTTCCTTCCTTCCTTTCCTTCCTTCTTTTCTTCCTTCCTTCCATCCTTCTTTATTCGTTACTTCTTTACTTACTTCCCAGCTTCCCTTCACTCCCCTCCTTTCCATTCCTTTATTCCCTTCCTTCATTGCTTCCTTCCTTCCTCTCATCCTTACTTCCTATTTTTTTTCCTTCCTTCCCTCTTTTCCTTTCTTCCATCCTTCCTTCCTTCCATCCCTTCCTTTTTCCCCTCCTTCTTAACTTCCTTCCTTAATTTCTGCCTTCCTTTCTCCCCTCCCTCATTCCTTCCTTCCTGCCCTCCCTCATTCCTTCCTTCCTTCCTTTCTTCCTTCCTTCCTTCCTTTTTCCCCTCCCTCATTCCTTCCTTCCTTTCATCCTTCCTTCCTTCGCTACCTACTTGCCAGATTTCCTTCACTCCCTTCCTTTCCCTTCCTTTTTTCCTTCCTTCCTTCCTTCCTTCCTTCCTTCCTTCCTTCCTTCCTTCCTTCCTTCCTTCCTTTCTCCCCTCCCTCATTTCTTCCTTCCTTCCTTTCCGTCCTGCCATCCTTCCTTCCTTTCCCTTCTGTCCTATCTTCCTTCCTTCCATCCTTCCTTACTTCTTTTTTATTATACATTATTTCTTTTCTTACTTGCCATATTCCCTTCACTCCCCTTCTTTCTATTCCTTTTTTCCTTTCCTTCCTTCCTTTCCTTCTTTCCTTTTTTTCCTTCCTTCCCTCCTTCCTTCTTTCTTTCCTTCCATTCCTTCTTTCCTTCCTTCCTTTCCTACCTACTTGCCAGGTTTCCTTTACCTTCCCTCCTTTCCCTTCCTTACTTCCTTCCCTCCCTTCCTTTTTCCCCTTTTTCTTTCCTTCCTTCCTTTATTTCTTCCTTCCATTCTAGCCTCCCTCATTCTTTCCTTCCTTCCTCCCCTCCTTCATTCATTCTTTTCTTCCTTCCTTACTTCCTTCACTACCTACTTGCCAGGTTTCCTTCACTCCCCTCCTTTCCCTTCCTTCCTTTCTTTCTTCCTTCCTTTCTCCCCTCCCTCATTTCTTCCTTCCTTCCTTTCCTTCCTGCCATCCTTCCTTCCTTTCTTCCTTCCTTCTTCCCTACTTAATTGCCAGCTTCCCTTCACTCCTATCCTTTCCCTTTCTTCCTTCCTTCCTGCCTTCTTTCTTTCTTTCCTTCCTTTCTTCTTTCCTTCCTTCCTTCCTTTTTTCCTTCCTTTCTTCCTTCCATCCTTTCTTCCTTCCTTCCTTTGTTCATTCCTTCCATTTTGACTTACTTGCCAGCTTCACTTCACTCCCCTCCTTTCCATTCCTTTATTTCCTTCCTTCCTTTCCTTCTTTCCTTTTTTACCAACTTGCCAGTTTTCCTTCACCTTCCCTCCTTTCGCTTCCTTTCTTCGTTCTTTCCATCCTTCCTTCCTATATTCATTCCTTCCTTCTTGACTTACTTGCCATCTTCCCTTCACTCCCCTCCTTTCCATTCCTTTATTTCCTTCCTTCCTTTCCTTCTTTCCTTTTTTACCAACTTGCCAGGTTTCCTTCACCTTCCCTCCTTTCGCTTCCTTTCTTCGTTCTTTCCATCCTTCCTTCCTATATTCATTCCTTCCTTCTTGACTTACTTGCCATCTTCCCTTCACTCCCCTCCTTTCCATTCCTTTATTCCCTTCCTTTCCTTCTTTCCTTCCTTCCTTCCTTCCTTTTTTCCTTCCTTCCTTCCTTCCTTCCACCCTTCTTTCTTTTCTTCCTTTCTTCATTCCTACTTTACGTACTTGCCAGCTTCCCTTAACTCCCCTCCTTTCCATTCCTTTATTCTCTTCCTTCCTTCCTTCTTTTCTTCTTTTTTTCCTTCCTTCCTTCCTTCCTTCCTTCCTTCCTCCCCTCCCTCATTTCTTCCTTCCTTCCTTTCCTTCCTGCCATCCTTCCTTCCTTCCCTACTTAATTGCCAGCTTCCCTTCACTCCCATCTTTTCCCTTTCTTCCTTCCTTCCTTTTTTCCTGCCTTCTTTCTTTCTTTCCTTCCTTCCATCCTTCCTTCCTTCCTTTGTTCATTCCTTCCTTTTTGACTTACTTGCCAGCTTCACTCCCCTCCCCTCCCCTCCTTTCCATTCCTTCCTTCCTTCCTTCCTTCCTTTCATTCTTTCCTTCCTTTTTTCCTTCCTTCCTTCCTATGTTCATTCCTTACTTCTTGACTTACTTGCCATCTTCCCTTCACTCCCCTTCTTTCCATTCCTTTATTCCCTTCCTTCCTTTCTTCCTTCCTTCCTTTCCTTCTTTCCTTCCTTCCTTCCTTTTTTCCTTCCTTCCTTTTTTCATTCCTTCCTTCTTTACGTACTTGCCAGCTTCCCTTCACTACCCTCCTTTCCATTCCTTTATTCCCTTCCTTCCTTCCTTTCTTTTTTTCCTTTCTTCCTTCCTTCCTTTTTTGCCTTCCTTCCTTCCTTCCTTCTTTACTTCCTTCCTTCCTTCCTGCCATCCTTCCTTCCTTCCTGCCCTACTAGGATTCCTTCCCTACTTAATTGCCAGCTTCCCTTCACTCCCATCCTTTCCCTTTCTTCGTTCCTTCCTTTCTTCCTGCCTTCTTTCTTTTCTTCCTTCCTTTTTTCCTTCCTTCCTTTTTTCCTTCCTTCCTTTCTTTTTTCCTTCCTTCCTTCCTTTTTTCCTTCCTTCCATCCTTCTTTCCTTCCTTTCTTCATTCCTTACTTCTTTACTTTTTTGCCAGGTTTTCTTCACTCCCCTCTTTTCCCTTCCTTCCTTCCTCCCTTCCTTCCTTCCTTCCTTCCTTCCTTCATTCTTTCCTTCCTTCTTTCCTTCCTTCCTTCCTTCCTTCCTTCCAGAAGGAGGAAAGGAAAGAGAGAAGGGAGGAAGGGAGGAAAGATGGAAGGAATGAGAAGGAAGGTCTTCTCTTGAAGTGGAGGGAGGGATAGATTGATGGATGGGATTAAAAAAAGGCAAGAGGGACATTCCTTTTATTCCTTCTTCCTTCACCTGGCCCTTTTTCTTCCCTTCCCTCCTTCCTTCCTTCCTTTCCTACTCTCCCTTCTTTCCTTCCTTTTTTCCTCCCCTCCCTCATTCTTTCCTTTTTTCCTTCCTTCCTTCCTCCCTTCCTTTCTCCACTCCTTCTTTCTTTCCTTCCTTCCTTCCTTCCCTCCCTCATTCCTTCCTTTTTTCCTTCCTTCCTTCCTCCCTTCCTTCCTATCTTCCTTCCTTTCTCCCCTCCTTCTTTCCTTCCTTTCTTCCTTCCTTCCTTTCCTTCTTTCCTTCCTTCCTTTCTTCTTTCCTCCCCTCTTTCATACCTCCTTCCTTTCCTTCCTCCTCTCTTTTCCTTCCTTCCTCTCTTCCTTCCTTCCTTCCTTCCTTCCTATTTACTTCCTTCCTTTCCTACCTACTTGCCAGGTTCCCTTCACCTCCCCTCTTTTCCCTTCCTTCCTTCTTTTTTTCCTTCCTTCTTTCCTTCCTTTTTTCCTTCTTTTCTTCCTTCCTCCCTTCCTTCTATCCCTCCCTCCCTTAGGAAGAAAGGAAAGGAAAGAGAGAAAGAGAGAAGGGAGGAAAGATGGAAGGAATGAGAAGAAAGGTCTTCCCTTGAAGTGGAGGGAGTAATAGATTGATGGATGGGATTAAAAAAAGGCAAGAGGGACATAAGGATGGAAAATTTTTAAGAAAGGAATGGAGGGAAGAAAGGAAAGAAAGTAGGAAGCAAGGGAGGAAAAAGGGAAAGGAAGGAGAAGATGAGAAGAAAGGAAGGAGAGGAAATTAAGGAATGAAAGGAAGGGAAAGTAGAAAGGAAAGAAGGGAAAGTGAAAGGAAGAAAACGGAGGCAGGGAAGGAAGGGAAGATCATTATAATTAATGATGGAAGGAAACAAAGAAGGAGAAGAAGGAAGGAGGGAATGAGGGAAGGAAGGAGGGAAGGGAAAGAAGAAAAAGAAAAGCAAGGAAGGAGGGGAAGGAAGGAGGGAAGGGATGAAGATGGGGAGAGAGGAAATGAAGAAAGGAGAGGAAAGAAGGAAAGAAGTTTGGAAGGAAAGATGGATGGAAGGAGGAAAGGGAAGAGGAGGAAGGGGAAGAGAGGGAAGAAGGAAGGAAGGAAGGAAGGACGAGAAGGGATGGGAGCAAGGAAGGGCAAGAGGGACATAAGGATGGAAATAATTAAGAAAGGAAGGAAGGGCAGAAAGGAAGGAAGCATGGAAGGAAAAAGGGAAGGGAGGAAAAATGGAAAGAAGGAATGTGAAGAAAGGAAGAAAGAAAGCAAGGAATGGAAATGAAGGAAGGAAGCGAAGGGATGGAGGGAAGGTAGAAAGGAAAGAAGGCAAGGGAATGGAAAGGAAGAGAAGCGAAGGAAGGGAAGATCGTTATCATTATTGAAGGAAGGAAAGAAGGAAGGAGGGATAATGATAGGAGGGAAGTGTTACCGTGTAGATTGGATTTATTATCATTGAACGAGTGACCAGTAATTGTTGGTGTGAGGATATTTATTCTTAAATGCAAGTTCTGATAAAAATATTAACGTGATTAAAACTGTGACGAGAACGAAATCGTAAACACACACACACAGGGATTGCAAATACACAAAAACATGTTTCCCTCCTCTAAAATCCTTTCCTTTATTTAGTTGTAGCTTCCTAAAACCTTTTAAGGCTAAACATTAAAAAAGAGAGGCAAGGAAAGAAATAAAAGAAAGGAGAGGGGAGGAAGGAATAATAGAAAGAAACATGAGGAAGGAAGGAGAGAAGCAAGGAGGGAGGAAGAAATTTAGCAGGGAGAATGCAGAAAGACAGAAAGGAATATAGGAAGGGAGGAAGGGAGTGTGGAACCTGAGAAGGAGAAAGGGAGGGAATAAAGTAAAAGAGTGAAGGAAGACGGAAGAAAAAAAAGTAAATTGAACAAAGGCAGAAGGAAAGGTTTCTGACTGTCTTTTCTATTTCCGTTCACACATCAAGGATGAGTAAAGAAGAAACTAAGAAGTAAAATAAAGGGATAAATGGATAGCGAAGAAGAGGAAAGGGAAGGAAAGCAGGGAGGGCTCTAACGCATGCTTGCAAAATGATTGAAGATACATTTACAAACATTAATGCTTTTGGTGCAAGAGGTTGAAGCCTTGTTTTTTTCAGCTTTTACCTTCCACCATATTTTTTACCAAAGTAATTCTGTTTCTTCTTGAGAAGCTGCTTTTTGGTGCACTTCTCAGATCGGAATTTCATTCCCAGCAAGGTGAGACCAGAACAAAGATTTGCCAAGAAACTGATTGTAAATGGTCTGTTTGACACGTTTTACAGACTAGTCTGGAATTGCTGTACTGTTTTTCTCTTTCCTTCTTCCTTCATCCCTTCCCTTCTTCTTCCTTCCCTTCCCTCCTTTCCTTTCTTCTTCCCTCTCTTCTTCCTTCCTTCTTCCTTTTCTCCCTCCCATTCCTCCCGTCATTCCTGCCATGCCTTTCTTCTATTTTCATTTTCCTCCCTCACTATCCTCCCTTCCTTCCTTCCTTTTTATCTTCATTCCTTCTCTCCTTTTTCATTAATGATAATGATCTTCCTCGTCTCCCTTCTCTTCCTTTCCTTTCCTTTCCCTTGCCTTCATTCCTTTCAAATTTCCCTTGCATTCCTTCCTTGCTTCCTTTTTTTCTCTTCACATCCTCTCTTTTCCTTTTTTCTCCTTGCTTCCGTTCTTACTTCTTTTCTTTCTTCCCTCCCTTCCTTTCTTAATTATTTCCATCCTTATTTCCCCCTTTCTCTTTTTGCCTCCCTCTTCTTCTCTTCCCTTTCCATCTTCCCTCCTTTCCGTCCATCATCCTTGGTTGCTGCTGAGAGGTAGAGGAAGTAAGGGACCAGCGCCCTCGGCCTTGCCGCGTATAACAAAGCACAGCTTGCTGCTATTGGGGCAGTAACTTGATGCTATATGTGTGTGTATGACCTTTTTTTCTCTTTCAGGCTGGAATGAAACTAAAGATCTCATCTTTGAATGTGAGGAATGTAGTGTCTGCGCCTAGAAGGGCGGCAGTATTGAGATTCTTGTCCTTAGTACCAGGGGACATACATTTCCTTCTCCTGCAGGATGAGCCTCATCAGAGGAATTGGGTACATGGTCCAGCCATATGGTCGGCGGGTTCTCAAAAAAAATGAAGGTGTTGGGATCTTGTTATACATATATGCCCCCTCAGTTAAAAAGGATAGAACTTCCTTTTTTGAGAAGCTGCGGCTCTTTTTGGGGGGCAGGGAGCCCCTGATAGTCTGTGGAGACTTTAATTGTGTGTTGGGTGTGGGGGATAGGGTGCGAAGGGGTGGTGGGAGGGAGGGGAGAGGGGTGGGGGGGGGAGGTGTTGGTGGTGGTGTTGACAGGTCTGGGAAACTCCTAAAGACACAGATCTTGGTCTGGCAGATGCCGGGAAAAATAAAGGATTGACATATTTATCTGCCAATAATACAGTTAGCTCTCGTATTGACTTTTGTTTTTTGTCTAGAGACTTCGTGACAGATGCCTTTGCCGTTCAGCGGGCACCGTTCACGGATCATGGCCGGATTGAGTGTGAAGTAAGTATGAAGACTGATGAGAAATGCAGTGTTCTGATGAGTTCTTTTTTAAGAAAGCGTTTGCCTGAGCTAAAGCAAGGTGCGGCTGTGTTAGCGATAGACTTTGAGAAAGCGTATGATAGGGTGGCGCATGATTTTATGTCTGCGGTGTTGGAGAAAATGTGAGTGCCTGCGCGGATGATTGGGTGGGTAAAAGCATTGTATGCAGGTATCACGAGTAGAATACAGGCTAATGGATGGGTGTCTGAGGGCGTGAATGTACGGTCGGGTGTGAGAAAGGGGTGCCCGTTATCCCCCGTATTGTTTGTATGTGTAATAGAACCTTTAATAAGAATGACTGCAACGGAATGGCTTGGTGATACCTGGTAGTGGAGGGAGAACGTTGAAAGTTATTGGTTATAATGTCATGGAAATTTTGTATTGTTGGTCGAACTTTAAATGTGTCATATATTCGTGTTATTCATATGTCTCTCGTGTGGCTTAATTAAAGCTCTGAAGGCTGCAATTGGGCCATGCGCATGTACAATGTATGTATTACAGTACTCAGCTCGGTAATGGATGAGATGGCAGATCTGCGCTTATAGACCGGCGTGTATACCACCATGGTATTCGATGCGAATGCCGCTGGCGGTAGACCGCGGGCCTGTATCCACATATCAGCAGCATAGTACCACATGGACTTCATAACGCAAGGCGCCAAGCGGTACGAACTCCGCGTGTAGGCTTATGCATATCTTACAACCCATTACCATCCAGGTACAGACTGATATTTCTAGGGAATGCTTGTACAGAGAATGGACATTCTGCTAGGAGCTGGGAAATATGCTCTCCAGAGAGGGCTCATGGAGGGGAAGGGGAGGAAGTCTGCTGACCTCAGAAGGCTCATGGGGGAGGACCAGTGATAGATAATAGGAAAGACTCCAATCGGAATGTACATCCTGTGTATAGGCACTCCCCATTGCATTGTTCGGTGGCAGGGGATTGACTTTATTCATGTGGGGGGCATGTGTGTGCTTGTAATAAAACCGAGGGCTGAGTCTGAAGCCGGCCCTTATGTGAATTCAACCATCAACCTGAAGGTGTCGTATGATCATTTCCAGGTATAAGGAGCTCCAATCACCCACATTTCAACAGAAGCTAAAGTAGTTGGATGGGCAGGAATCGTGTAGTTTAGCTGCGGTCGTGGTAAGCGAGATTCGCACAGCTTTATGGGGGATTTCTGCGCATCCAACTGCGAGTACTCACGGTAAGGAGAAATTCGTTAAAGCGAATTTCCAAGACAGTTTGGTGAGCCTGGTGGATACTAACGCGTATTCTGGGATAGCTAACCGAGCACGAGGGGGGAATGAGCCATTATGAACTAGCAAAAAGTATGCCGGCACATTTCAGGTCTCTCTGCCATTAAGAGGATCGCTTTTTGCGCGTTCGTGTGGCTGATTTCGCTCTCTGTTAGCTAACAAGAATTACCGCTTAGCTTTGTCCTAAAATCTTGATCTGTGGGTGAAAGACGAGGGTTTTCTCTGCTGAGAGCAGCAGAGGGGTGGGTTTGGTTGGCTGGATTTGGTCAAGTTTAAAAATCTTCCAACCAAAAATTAAACACTTGAGCCCCAGAGGATTTACCCCCCTTAATGACCAGGCCTTTTTTTGCTGTTTGGCGCTGCACTAATTCAAATGATAATTGCACGGTCATGCAATGCTGTACCCAAACAAAATTTACGTCCTTTTTTTCACACAAATAGAGCTTTCTTTTGGTGGTATTTTATCACCTGTGCGCTTTTTATTTTTTGCGCTATGAACAAAAAAACCACGAAAATTTTGAAAAAAAAAATATTTTCTACTTTCAGCTATAAAAAATATATCGTAAACTCAAAGTTAGTCATAAATTTAAGCCAAAATGTATTCTGCTACATGTTTTTGGTAAAAAAAATCCCGTGCATTAGCGGGCAAACTGGCGCTATCTAGGAGGGGCGCTAACACTATCGGAAGTCACCAGTGACACTAATACAGTGATCAGTAAAAATCTGTTCACTGTAATCAATGACACTGGTGACAGGGCAGTGAAGGGGTTAACTGGGGGGGGGAGGGGGGCGATCAAGGGGTTAAATGGGATTTCTGGTGCACTAGCGGGCAAACTGGCACTATCTGGGAGGGCCGCTAACACTATCGGAAGTCGCCAGCGACACTGATACAGTGATCAGTAAAAATCGGTTCACTGATCAGTGACACTGGTGACAGGGCAGTGAATGGGTTAACTGGGGGGGGAGATTAAGGGGTTAAATGGGATTACTGGTGTACTAGCGGGCAATCTGGCGCTATCTGGGAGGGGCGCTAACACTATCGGAAGTCGCCAGCGACACTGATACAGTGATCATTAAAAATTGGTTCACTGATCAGTGACACTGGTGACAGGGCAGTGAAGGGGTTAACTGGGGGGGATGATCAAGGGGTTAAACGGGATTACTGGTGTACTGGCGGGCAAACTGGCGCTATCTGGGAGGGGCGCTAACTCTATCGGAAGTCGCCAGCGACACTGATACAGTGATCAGTAAAAATTGGTTCACTGATCAGTGACACTGGTGACAGGGCAGGGAAGGGGTTAACTGGGGGGGGGGTGATCAAGGGGTTAAACGGGATTACTGGTGTACTGGCGGGCAATCTGGCGCTATCTGGGAGGGGCGCTAACTCTATCGGAAGTCACCAGCGACACTGATACAGTGATCAGTAAAAATTGGTTCACTGATCAGTGACACTGGTGACAGGGCAGTGCAGGGGTTAACTGGGGGGGGGCAATCAAGGGGTTAAACGGGATTACTGGTGTACTGGCGGGCAAACTGGCGCTATCTGGGAGGGGCGCTAACTCTATTGGAAGTCGCTAGCGACACTGATACAGTGATCAGTAAAAATTGGTTCACTGATCAGTGACACTGGGTGACAGGGCAGTGAAGGGTTTAACTGGAGGGGGGGGGTGATCAAGGGGTTAAACGGGATTACTGGTGTACTGGCGGGCAATCTGGCGCTATCTGGGAGGGGCGCTAACTCTATCGGAAGTCGCCAGCGACACTGATACAGTGATCAGAAAAAATTGGTTCACTGATCAGTGACACTGGGTGACAGGGCAGTGAAGGGGTTAACTGGAGGGGGGGGGGCGATCAAGGGGTTAAAAGAGATTACTGGTGTACTGGCGGGCAAACTGGCGCTATCTGGGAGGGGCGCTAACTCTATCGGAAGTCGCCAGCGACACTGATACAGTGATCAGTAAAAATTGGTTCACTGATCAGTGACACTGGGTGACAGGCAGTGAAGGGTTTAACTGGAGGGGGGGGGGGGCGATCAAGGGGTTAAACGGGATTACTGGTGTACTGGCGGGCAAACTGGCGCTATCTGGGAGGGGCGCTAACTCTATCGGAAGTCGCCAGCGACACTGATACAGTGATCAGTAAAAATTGGTTCACTGATCAGTGACACTGGGTGACAGGGCAGTGAAGGGGTTACTGGAGGGGGGGGCGATCAAGGGGTTAAACGGGATTACTGGTGTACTGGCGGGCAATCTGGCTCTATCTGGGAGGGGCGCTAACTCTATCGGAAGTCGCCAGCGACACTGATCAGTAAAAATCGCTTCACTGATCAGTAACACTGGTGACAGGGCAGTGAAGGGTTAACTGGAGGGGGGGGGGGCGATCAGGGGGTTAAATGTGTCCTAGAGTGTTCTAACTGTAGTGTAGTGCTTGTGTACTCACTTTTTGGATGTCTTCTTCTCTGTCTGGAACGGAATGTGTCCAGGCAGAGAAAAATGACATCATATCCTGCCCTGTGTATGTCAACACAGGACAGGATAGGACAGGGACCGATCATGTGATTTCAGCCAGAAATCACTGGCTGAAATCTAATGATTGATCCCTCCTGGATCAAATAGTGTCACCCGCGGGTCGGCGGGAGTGCGCGCGTGCGCCCCCTGACGGCGAAAGTGTCGGGAGCGCGGAACCCGTTTTAAAACGTGGTTTTGCGCTCCACTGCTGCCCTGCACACGTATATACACAGTGGCAGGGCGGCAAGCGGTTAAACGGGTATATGTTTTAGTGGGTAAAAGTTGTTGCATAGTTTTAGGTAAGTATTTGCGGGTTGTAGGTACTGTGGTGATTGCTTTACCCCCCTCCACGTGAGGTAATTATTACAGTGCTGAAAGGCTTAGGTTAATTGTTAACTGTTGTAAGATCTTTGTGTGTATGTAATTGTCCAGTGTATGTTCTGTCCAAAAGTCTTTTTTATGTAAGAAGTTAGAGGCAATTTTGAGGCTAGTTTCTACCATGTGCTTCCCTGTGGGGGGCCATTTTCTTGACTAACCACATGTGCTGCTTTGTTTGGCAACCAGTTGTGAATGCCATGTGGCTTCTCCACCATTCCTTTTTCCAAGTTTCGCTTTGAGTTTCAATGATCTCTATGCATTGTGCATGAAGTTTCCTATATGCATTTGACCCATTTTGTGTTTGTAATCCAAATTTTTTTACAGTTTAATTTGTTTGCTTTTAGCTTTAAATTTGCGTATTGCCAGCCAATTTAAAGTGTGTTAAGCGAGTTTTTCCCTCAAATGTTCCACATTTAGTGAGCGCAGTGAAGTCTGGGTTTTTGCACATAGATTTCTTGTTAAAAGTAGTTCCTTATTGTAAAGCGGGTTTGTTTTAAAGCTGCTGCGTTGCGTGTTTCGCATCCAGCAGACTTTTTGTGTAAACGGTTTTAGGTGGTTGCAGCGAAGATTGCGTGTGTAGCGCAGGTCGTTTAGAGGCGCTGATAGGAGTGATTTTTGCGTCAGCAACAAGGTTACTTTTGGCGCAGTTTTTCGGTTTACCTCTGTGTAATTGTTTTACTGTGAAACGTCCCGTGTTTTTCATAAGGATCCACTTTGTCCTTTTTAACGGTTTTTCAAGTTGAAAAGGGTTTTTTCTGTGTATTAGGAAAGTTTTTTCTTTACACAAATTTCCTAAAGGTCAGTTAGCAGGTTTCTGGCCAACCAGTGACCCCTAAGTAACATCCAAGAACCCCTCCTTTTGTTTTGACTTGTGTTAGCTACTGTGTGCAGGGAGAGAAAAGCCACTTTCATCATTGTGCGGTGTGGCCTGCCAAACACAGTGGGTGATGAGAACCACATAAATTACGCTGTGCGAGTGGGCGGTCCAGGGAAGTGTAACGCTTAGCCTGGTTACCACAAACACTTCGGGTGGTCAGGATCACATAAATTGCGCTGTGGGAGTGGGAGGTGTGCTCTCAGTCTGACCACCACTTGATGCGCTTCGGGTGATCGATAAGTATCACATAAATTATGCTGTGCTGGGAAAGTGGTGGAATCAGGCCTCTCGGTAGGATCCCACCGAGTGCTCCAGGGGGTAAACAGGTACCCGGATATATACCAGTGACTAGTCATGATGGGCAGTAGTCAGTCCATGAAGAGAGAGGGGGAACCAGCCCTCTTCAGGGTAAGGACAGCTGCACAGCTGATGAAGGTGAGTTTGGGGGGGAAGTCTACAGAACCCCTCAAAAGGTGGAATAAATGGTCGAAGGGTACCAGATGGGAAATTCCCCGGGAAGGTACATTTGACGCATGGAGGTGGGAAAAATTCATCTCTGAATTTGGACCACGGATGCAGGCGTCAGAACTAGAGATCGCACAGCTATGGCTTCACAGGTCAATCCGATTAGGGAAGCAGGGCATACATAAACTGGTGTCTGTCTGGAAGAACAAGGTGATGTATACCTGGCCTCCAGAGGGAATAAAACAGGAGGATCCGGTGTCAGAGGTGGAGGAAGCTCTTTCAGGGCTGACTCTACTAAGGCAGGCAGGATCAGGGTCTGCTGGGGTTCCCGAACAACCAACAGTGGCTGAGAGAAGTATAACTGCACCTGTCTCTTCTGCTAGTGACGTCACTCTTGATGTACCTTTCGTGTCTTCTGTCTCTATGCCTCAGCCTCTACCTCTCCCTTCTCCCTGCTTCACCCCAGCTCCTTCTGTTTCCAACTACGAAGTCTTCTCAACAACCGATTTGCAGACTATCTGTGAATCAAGGGGAATAGACACCCGGTTAAGAAACAGGGCGGATTGCATCAAAGCGCTACGAACCACTGATCAGACCCCTGCCCCCCAGCTATACCCTGATCTGAGGGACCTCAAACCTGAAGGTGCAGTAAGCGAGGTGGTTAATCTAAGCCCACCGATGAAGCTGGGCAAGCCCTTGCACTCTTCCCGGACCGAGGCCTATCCAGTCAGGGTGCAGCAATTTGAAGGTCCTCCCAATGCACAGGGGGAATGGACTTTAGGGGAACGGGTAGTTTGGCATGTCCCCTTCACCCCGGCAGAGATCCGCACTATTCTGGCTGAGCTCCCGGACTATCGAGTCAATCCGAGAGGATTTGCTCAAATGTTTGGACAAAACCAGTTCAGCTATGGTATGAGCGGGTCAGATTGTGCGCAGATCCTGCGGGCTAAGGTGGGCATGGAAGTGGCCAGTACAGTGATTGCAGGGTGCTCTATAACCACTCATGAGGAGATGACTTCAGGGGGCAAAGAGTTCTGTACACAGCTAAAGGCAAAGCTTCCAGAAATGTATGGTGCTACCTCTACTACGGACATGATGAAGCTCACCCAGGGTCCTAATGAGGAAAGCGCCTGCTTCTGGCGCCGTCTCAAGCAGACGGCACTGGATGCGGATCTGGAAGTTGGACCTGATGCTCCAACTGAAGGGGTAAAGGTGACCGCGACGCACATTCTGTTGCGGGCCAAATTTTTGGAAGGCATCAATATTAAAATTCGGGAAAGGCTGGTTCTGGCCAGACCCGCATATAATGAGATGTCTATCCCTGCTATCCTTTCCACTCTTGCGGCAATAGAGAGGGAAATGGATAGAAGAAAACAGGACAAGGCCAAAGTTCTTATGTCCCAGACCCCACATGAAAAACCAAGGGATCTGGGTCACAGGAAGGATAGGCCCCCACCCAGGTGCTTCCAGTGCCACCAAACGGGGCACATGAGGAGGAGCTGTCCCCAATTACCTAAAGGTCGGTGGCAGTTCATTCCTGATGAGTTCTCCGCCCCTGTGACCACCATGGTAAGTAACTCCTATGAATCCTCATAGGAAGTTGGCAAATCGGTGTCGGCCCAGATCCATCTTTTTCTCGAGGAATTAAAATATCCCCTCCCTTGCCTCATCGACACCGGTGCAGCCAGAACAGTCTTGCGAAAACAGGACATCCAAGGCAAGGTACCCCTCTCAGGGGAAAGCACACCGACGGTAGGTCTCACAGGTCAAACGGTGTCTCTACAGTCCACCAAACCACTCCATTGCAGGTTAGGTCTGCACACTGAGGCTGTCAGGTCAGTGCTGGTCTCAGATGACGTCCCCATCAATCTTTTGGGAACGGACATCTTGTCAGACATTCAAGCTGTCATTGAGTTCACCCCATCGGGTGTTGTGGTGAGTAGTGCCCTGTCGGAAGAAAGACTGTGCACATTGTTGGCCCTACCTTATCTCACCGAGGCTACATATTGTCTGGAGTTGGACGTATTGGCTGAAGTTGACCACAAAGTTTGGGCGGCAGATAAATATAATGTGGGTCTCTTGCCGGTACCTCCAACTACAGTCAACATCAGACCAGGAAGCGTATTACCACAACTACCACAATATCCTTTAAGTGTAGCTCAAATGGACAGCCTAAAAACCCAGATCGACCATTATCTACAGATAAAGGTCCTCACCCCAACAAAGTCGCCGTGTAACACACCATTATTCCCAGTAGCGAAAAAGACAGCACCGGGTCAACCGACCACCTACCGGCTGGTACATGACCTGAGAGCGGTAAACAAAATCATCATCAGTGATGCCCCTTTGGTGCCCAATCCACACACCCAATGCAAAAATTTTTAACGTCATTGATCTGTCAAATGCGTTTTTCTTGGTACCCCTGGATCCCCAGTGTCAGTACCTTTTTGCCTTCTCCTTCCAGGGCCGACAACTTACCTGGACCCGTCTCCCCCAGGGGGCGGTAACCAGTCCCTCGGAATACAGCTGCAAGCTGAAAATCGTGTTAGATCAGTGGACCCCATTGAATCCAGAGTTGGTATTGTTACAGTATGTTGATGACTTGCTCCTCTGCTGTCCCACTAAAAAGGATTGTTATCAACATACTGTTTCATTACTCAACCATCTGGCGTCAACGGGCAACAAGGCCAGCAAGGAGAAATTACAACTCTGCCAGGAGAAAGTCATCTTCTTGGGGCATTGTATTTCTCAGGGCACCAGGCACCTAACAACCCAAAGAGTGCAGACATTGCAAGACCTAAAGAGACCCAAAAACCACCGTCAGCTGAGAGCCGTCCTCGGCCTTATCAACTACTGCAGAGATTGGGTCCCCAATATCTCGGGCAAACTTGGTCCCCTGTATGAGCTGACATTCAAAACACCTTTTCAAATGTCAGATGACGACTGGTCAACTCTTCAAGATTTGACTCAGGAACTCTCAATAGCACCAGCCCTAGGTCTACCCAACTATGACCTACCTTTCTACCTTTTCTGTCACGAAAGTCAGGGCCATGCAACCGGAGTACTAACCCAACTTCACGGAACCAAGTACCGCCCCATCATGTACCTATTGACCGCTCTGGACCCAGTCATCAAAGGGTCCCCGGGTTGTGTGAGGGCAGTGGCTGCTTGTGCTGTCCTTGTCCAAAAAGTGGGTGACATCATTTTGGATTCACCCCTCACACTCTACACTCCGCACTCGGTGCAAGAGATCCTAAACCAGGTCCAAACTAAACATCTCTCTGCAGCAAGATTGACCAAATATGAGGTAGCCCTCCTAACTACTACTAACCTCTCTATCAAACGATGCACTATTCTTAACCCAGCTTCTTTTCTTCCTGTGTTGGAAGACGAGAAGGGGGGGAGGACAACAAAGACAGTGCTAAATCTTGCAACCCGACTAACAATACCAACACCTCTTCTACTAACATGCCTTCTTTGTCCACTACTAACCTCTCTTCCAAAGGACACAACTGCATTTCTTTGATGGAACTGGAGTCAGCGGCGATCAGCCCAGTGAAGGAAACGCCACTACCGGAAGTGAAAAATCTTTTTGTCGATGGGTCCAGGTACTACACCCAAGACGGTAAGCCACACACTGGTTACGCGGTCACGACTGAAAGTGATGTTGTGGAAAAGGGCTCTCTGAACGCACATATGTCAGCTCAGGAAGCTGAGCTGTGGGCACTGGCCAGGGCATGTGAGTTACATGAAGGTCAGAGGATTAATGTGTATACGGATTCGAGGTACGTGTTTGGTATTGCACATGACTTTGGTCCCATCTGGAAAGCGAGGGGATTTCTCACAAGTTCAGGTAAACCGGCGAAGCATGCAGAACTGATTGACAGGTTGTTCATTGCTTTCGGCCTGCCACGGGAGATTGCTGTTCTTAAGGTGAAGGCTCATACCACTGAGACTAGTGTGGAGGCATGTGGAAACGCTTTGGCAGAGGCAAAGGCCGGTGCACTGGTTCAGGAAAGGGGGGTTCTGATGCTGGCCATCCCTTCAGAGGTTTCGTTAGACGAGTTTAAAAAACTGCAATCGCATGCGGGTTTGCAGGAGAAGGCTAGATGGACAGCAGCAGGAGCCTCCCAAGGGTCGAATGACATTTGGTGCCTGAACAAAAGATGGTGTTTGCCAAAGTCCCTTTTCCCCATGATGGCCCACTTGGCTCACTACCCTGGGCACCAATCTAAGACGGCTATGTGTGCGTTGGTAGACGAGCATTGGATTGCACCTGGGTTCAGTACTGCTGCAGCTACCTTTGCAGCTTCTTGCCTAGTTTGTGCCCTACACAACCCTGGCAGAACGGTAGTAATACCCCAAAGGCACTCACTAAAACCTGAACGCCCCTTCCAACGCATCCAGATCGATTACATCTCGTTACCAAAGAGTGGGCCGTACGAATACGCCTTGGTCTGTGTAGATATGTTTTCAGGCTGGCCTGAAGCGTGGTCCGTCACATGTGCCAACGCTAGTACCACGGCGAAGAAAATCCTGTCTGAGGTTGTGTGCCGCTGGTGTCTACCTGAAACCATCGAGTCCGATAGGGGGTCACACTTCACTGGACAGATCTTTGCAGAGGTATGTAAAGCCCTTCACATCAACCAAGGGCTACACACCCCGTATCACCCCGAGAGTAGCGGTAAGGTTGAACGTCTCAACGGAATCCTTAAAAACAGGATCTCCAAAATCATGGCCGATACCAAAAAACCTTGGCCTGCGTGTCTCCCCATTGCCCTCTATTCCATCCGGAATGCCCCTCGGCAACCACATGGGCTGTCACCCTATGAGGTGTTGTTTGGGGGACCTCCCAAAACAGGGTTGTACTTTCCTCAACAGTTGTCGTCTTTGCATTCACAGCTTACAGGTTATGTGCAATCTCTGCAACGGGAGCTGCAGAAGATACACCATCGGGTTCGCGAATCGCTCCCCGATCCAAATGCAATAACAGGTGTTCTTTCTATTGAGCCAGGTGATTGGGTCGTCCTAAAGAAACATCAAAGAACCGGACTCGAGCCACGGTTCACCGGACCATACCAAGTCCAGCTGACGACACCTACCTCACTCAAGCTCGAGGGACGAGACAACTGGGTGCACGCAAGCCACTGCAAGAAGCTTTTCAGCTACACCAGAGAATGAGGGGTGTCATTTTCCTTTTTCTTTTTGTTTGTATGTCTTACATGTGTGTGAACGGAGGAAAAGACGGCAGATACCCCAACCTTTTATTTAAAATGCATCTGCGTTTAGCCAGAACCGCCAACAAAACCAACTGTTGGGTATGCTCTAAGCCCCCACCCAGTCATCACATGTCCGCAATGGCCGCTGTTCATGCCCTATATGACATCCGCGTCGGCATGAAAAAGCAAGGGACCCCTGGTCAGCCCCCACGTAGACATTTGTCGGTAGAACTTAATGACACATTTTTAGCAGGTAACATCAGTTTTAGCACCAATATTAGCTCTAGCTCCTGTAGGACCCTCGTCAGTCCATTATGGGTAACTGGACAGCTAGGCAACCCTCAGGTGTGCTTTAACATCAGCTTTGGCACAGGTAACAAGTTTGTTGGGACTACCACCTGTGAGGGCGGTATAACTGTCAATCTGTATAACCAGACTTCCCTTTTGAGTAACCACACTGACCGACCAGACCACGTGTATTGGAAGGACGGATGTGATTTGCAGACTGAGGGAGCAATCCCCCAGTCTGTGCAACTGTTGCTCAGTGCCAGAGGCCGAACGAGGAACTCCTCCTGCTCTGCTCTGACAGGTCCATACTATTTTCTGTGTGGTTCGGCAGCCTATAGAACATTTCCCCAGAACGCAAAAGGTTTGTGTGCCCTCATAAAGCTAGTCCCCGCATCCTATGTAGTGATGGATCATGAAGAGTTGATGGTCCACAAGAAGGTAAGGATGGCAGGGAGAGTTCGCAGGGAGCTGTTCTCTGAGGGCGACCAAGCATGGGCTTGGTTCCCCTCATGGACAGGTTGGGGAATAGAACTTATGAAGCGCTTGAACAATTTTTCTGTCATCGTGGATAGTATGTTTAACAAGACCGTAGAGGCTGTCAGAGAAATTGCCCAAGAACAACGGCAGATGGGAATTTTAGTGCTTCAGGAGAAGATGGCCCTTGATTATCTTTTAGCCGCCAAAGGGGGGTTCTGTGAGTTCATCGGAGAGGATTGTTGTACTTGGATAGAAGACACCGATGACAAGGTCCAGGCCCATATGGACAAAGTTAGTGAACTACAGGGAAAAGCTAGAGCTATAGCTAGTGAGGGTTGGAATCCGTTCAAGGGTTTGGGAGGATTGAGAGATTTCCTGTTCTTCATCGGATCTTGGTTGAAGGAAGTGGGAGTGTATATCCTGATGCTTCTCTTTTTCCTCTGCCTCTTATATGCCGCGGTGAGATGTTCCTGTTGCCTCATCGACCGTGTAAGCCAAGCTCGGGCAGACGACCACATCTCCATGCCCGGCTCCTGGAATCCCACTCCAACCAGGAAGACCTCACCAACCAACCACCTTCTCTACAGATTACGTCCTGGCTTCCCTCTAATTTATCTCCCTGAAGACCACATTCTCCAAGACCTCCAAGCAAGCTTCAAGCCTCATCATGGTTTGTGTCTGCGATTTGGAAAACTGTCTGGGTCGAGACCAGCCTTGTGTGGCCCCATCTGCAGGGGCAATTTGAGAATCTGCTGCTGGATCTCCCCAGACCACCGTGGGATCACAAGCCTTATTCATACCACAAGTCTGTTTGTGGTTATTGCAAGAGCCTTCCTGTAGTGAAGGTTCCAACGATCTGGAGGATCATCGCTTCAATCAAGCCTGTTTGCGTCGAGTTTGCGTCGGGTCTTGTTGTTTAAGGTACCCCGTGGAGCTTTATTCTCAGGGACAACTACAGGAACTCTTTGAGGTTTTGAGACTACACCCATCAAGCTGAAGAAGATCAAGAAGGGACACGAGGAGAATATGATAAAACAGGAGGGAATGTCAGGGAAATTTTGTATTGTTGGTCGAACTTTAAATGTGTCATATATTCGTGTTATTCATATGTCTCTCGTGTGGCTTAATTAAAGCTCTGAAGGCTGCAATTGGGCCATGCGCATGTACAATGTATGTATTACAGTACTCAGCTCGGTAATGGATGAGATGGCAGATCTGCGCTTATAGACCGGCGTCTATACCACCACGGCATTCGATGCGAATGCCGCTGGCGGTAGACCGCAGGCCTGTATCCACATATCAGCAGCATAGTACCACATGGACTTCATAACGCAAGGCGCCAAGCGGTACGAACTCCGCGTGTAGGCTTATGCATATCTTACAACCCATTACCAATCTGAACTGTATCCGGATGGATGTGTTTTAATAAAGATCGTATCGGGCCCATCCAGGTACAGACTGATATTTCTAGGGAATGCTTGTACAGAGAATGGACATACTGCTAGGAGCTGGGAAATATGCTCTCCAGAGAGGGCTCATGGGGGGAAAGGGGAGGAAGTCTGCTGACCTCAGAAGGCTCATGGGGGAGGACCAGTGATAGATAATAGGAAAGACTATGCTCCAATTGGAATGTACATCCTGTGTATAGGCACTCCCCATTGCATTGTTCGGTGGGAGGGGATTGACTTTATTCATGTGGGGGCATGTGTGTGCTTGTAATTAAACCGAGGGCTGAGTCTGAAGCCGGCCCTTATGTGAATTCAACCATCAACCTGAAGGTTTCGTATGATCATTTCCAGGTATAAGGAGCTCCAATCACCCACATTTCAACAGAAGCTAAAGTAGTTGGATGGGCAGGAATCGTGTAGTTTAGCTGCAGTCGTGGTAAGCGAGATTCGCACAGCTTTATGGGGGATTTCTGCGCATCCAACTGCGAGTACTCACGGTATGGAGAAATTCGTTAAAGCGAATTTCCAAGACAATATGGATGACGTGACCGTGGTGTGTAAGAATGTGGCAAGTCTGAGCAGTGTGAAGTTGTTGATTGACATTTTTTGTATGACAAGTGGATGTAAAGTAAATGTAGGGAAGAGTGAGTGCAAGTTTTTTGGTGAATGGGGTGAGACTGGGCAGCATGGAAAGTACTGGAAAGTATGTAAGGGAGTGTGAGAGTGTTAGGTGTTAAGTTTGAGAGTGATCTGTTTGGGCGTGAGAGTTGGGAGGATGTGGCTGGGAGGGTGCAAAGTAAAATCAATATGTGGTCTTTAAGGACTTTAAATTTCAGTGGTAAAGTTCTAATTGTAAAAGCAGTACTTTTTCCTTTCTTGTGGCATAAATATGCCAGGTTTTCCCCGCCCAAGATAGAGTCTTGAAGAGAATTATAAGACAGATCTTTATCTTTTTTTGGTCCTCTAGGGCAGAAAAACTTAAGAGAGAGAAAGTGGTGAAGAATGTGATGAAAGGTGGGAGAGGAATGGTATGTATGGAAAGAGTGTTGTTTGTGCCTATATTGGGATGTGTGTGGCGTTGTGTGGGAGAGAGAATTTGGCAGGATGCATGATGAGGTATGTGGGTGGTAATATTGTGAGGAAGTATGGATGGAGTGGGACAGACTTCCTTAAGGCCTCCTTAGGCCTTACAAGCTTTCGGAGTCCATGGTTCTATACGAGAATTGAGAGAGGGATGCATAAGTTTGGGTTGGATGGGGTGAAGAAGGATGAGTGGCGTGAAGTTAAGAAAGTGTTGAAAGAGTTGGATGAAAGAGAAGAGATGATATGGATTGGAGGTTTGACGGTTGCAGAGAGTAAAAGGATGTGGAAGAATGTGGGGATGAGAGAGATTGAAAATAGGCAGAGTGATATAGCGTGGATGGGGGTGCATGGATGTCTGCCGGTAAGGGTGTTTCAGCGAAAGAGAGGGATGAGTGATTCTGAAAGGTGTCCGAGAGTTTGGAGAGTGTTTATCGTTTGTTTTGGGAATGCGAGTTTGGATAAAATGATTGTGGGGTTGTCTGGAGAGGGAAAGTTGTCTTATGAAATAGTGTTGTATGGGTTCCTCTGTGAATCAGAGGATCGCAGCTATTCTCTGGTCATTAACATTTTATGACACTCAGGAGATCAGCGGAGAACATGTTTTCCGCTGATCATCTCAGCCTTCAGAGAATCTGTCGTTGAAGAACACAGAAACGGCCAGTTTATGAAGTGCAGATTCAGCACTTCACTGGCGATCTTTGACAGAATTCTCCCTCCCAGATTCTCCAGCACAGAGGTGGAGAATAACGGAAAGAGGAGAGAATTCTCCATGAAGGAGAACTGTTATCCACTTCTACTTCCTTTTTTCCAGCAAATAGTGCAGCTCTCCTGTGTGTCACAAGGCCGCAAAGAACAGGTTAGAAAAAAAAAATGTATTATATATTTGTGTGTATATACATGTGAAGATACATATATATATATATCTCTATGTACACATGCAAAATATGTTGTCGCTTTCTTACCTGCAAATCATGTGGCGTTTCATATTTTGAGTATAATCCTTGTATGTATGTATGTATGTATGTATATATATATATATATATATATATATATATATATATATATATATACATTTTTAAATTTTTGTTTAATCTAATGCTTCCTGACCGCCCGTAGCAGAAATATTGCTACCGGATGGCACGGTTGCGCAAAATCACATATCTATGCAATTTGTTATTTCCGTGTAAGGGGTCATTTCTGTCAATCACTGTGATTACTTGCCAGTGCCGGGTGATTGCTGAAAATTTACAACAGTGATGGAGAACTGTTATTAAACCAAAAAGTTCTCCTCCCTGTCAGTTCATGCACACTGTTTTGGATAGCTTGCAAAGCACAGGCATTCAAACCAATGTGATTACAGTGAAGCACAAACACAAGGCCTCCTAGTAAAATGCACATAATTAACTTTTTCATCGCCCCTCATGTTAACCTCTTCCTGGCCAGTGCCATTATTATAGTGTGAGTCCTTTTTTTTAATAGTTATCACTATATTAATGTCATTGGGGATGTCAGTGACACCAAGTCAGTTCCCCCCAGTGTTAGAATGTCCTCCGCAGTCCCGCTATAAGTCGTTGATCGCTGCTATTACTATTAAAAATAAAAAAATCCCACAATATATACCGCTATTTGTAAACACTATAACTTTCAAGTAAACTAATTAATTTGCATGTATTGTGTTTTTTTTTCACAAAGATATGTAGCAGAATACATTTTAGTCTACATTTATGATGAATGGACGGGGGGGGGGGGGGATGTACTGAAGTGTAAGTACATATATACACACACAAAGATATATAATATGTATGATAGCAAAATGCTTGAAAATTTTTTAAATTACATATATATTATAATTATTATTTTCAGATATCTTAAAAAATGGATAATGAGGAGGACATCCTTACAGCTATAACAGCTATTGCAGCATCAGCTGTTAGTATTGCACAAGATAGGATCAGAAATGTTAGGATCAGACAGCCTCGTGTGTTTCGGTCACGTGTAGTCCTAGATGAGCTGTCTGAAAATGATGTT
Source organism: Staurois parvus (assembly GCF_062004578.1). Taxonomy (NCBI): domain Eukaryota; kingdom Metazoa; phylum Chordata; class Amphibia; order Anura; family Ranidae; genus Staurois; species Staurois parvus. Next base: position 41,624 of record NW_028321293.1, on the reverse strand, counting down.
GACATGTTTCGACTGAACCGTTCGGGGGTCATGGAGGTTTACAACCTTGTAGCTGACGAAATTGAGCCCCTGACAAGGAGATCAAATGCCATATCTGCAATGGTAAGGTTATTAGCTGTCCTAAATTATTTGGCTACGGGTAACTTTCAGCCATCATGTGCTCGCATTGTTGGAATTAGTCGTCCCAGTCTTTCTAGATTCCTGAAACCAGTTCTGAAAGCCATCAAGAGACATATGGATAGGTACATCTATTTCCCTAGAACCTTGGAAGAGTGGCAAGAGGTGAAGTTAGGATTTTTCCAAAAAGGAGGAATGCCAAATTGCCTGGGAGCCATAGACTGTACACATATTGCGCTGATACCACCACAAAAGAGAGAAGAGCAGTTCAGGAACAGGAAAAGCTATCACTCTTTAAATGTTCAGGTGGTGGTGGACTCCCACCAGCGCATTATGAGTATCAGATCGGGGTTTCCAGGAAGTTGCCACGACAGCCATATCCTGCGGCAGTCAGCTCTCTATGAACGATTCGAAAGAGGACAAATGCCAGAGGGCTGGCTAGTGGGTAAGTAATTCTAATTTTATTTAATATTTATTTAAAGTAATTGTTGATTTTGAATTATATTTTCTTGTTTAATTCTAGGAGACGCAGGATATGGATGTCGACCATGGTTGCTGACGCCTCTGTCGAATCCTCAGACTGTGGCCGAGGTTAGATATAACAGTGCACATATACAGTTGCAAGAAAAAGTATGTGAACCCCTTGGGATTACGTGGAGTTTTGCATGAATTGGGCATAAAATGTGCTCTGAACGTCATCTAAGTCACAACATTAGAAGAACACAGTCTGCTGAACATAATACTACACAAACATTAGATGTTGCCATGGTTTAATTGCACATAACATGTAAACATTCACAGTGCAGGGAGGAAAAAGTATGTGAGGCCCTAGCTTAATGACTTCTCCCAGAGCTAATTGGAGCCAGGAGTGAGCCAACCTTGACTCCAATCAGTGCGATGATATTGGATGTGTTGCTGACAGCTGTCCTGCCCTTAAAAAACACACACCTGTTTTGGGTTTACTGGTTTCAAGAAGCACTGTCTGATGTGAACCATGCCTCGCAGAAAAGAGCTCTCAGAAGACCTACGATCTTTGTTGACTTTCATGAAGTTGGAAAGGGTTACAAAAGTATCTCCAAAAGCCTTGATGTCCATGTGTCCACGGTAAGACAGACTGTCTACAAATGGAGAAAGTTTAGCACTGTTGCTACTCTCCCTAGGCGTGGTCGTCCTGTAAAAATGACTGCAAGAGCACAGCGCAGAATGCTGCATGAGGTAAAGAAGAATCCCAGAGTGTCAGCTAAAGACCTACAGAAATCTCTGGCACATGCTAACATTTTTGTTGACACATCTACAATAAGGAAAACATTAAACAAGAATGGAGTACATGGGAGGACACCACGGAGGAAGCCATTGCTGTCCAAAAAGAAGATTGCAGCACGTTTGAAGTTTGCAAAAGAGCACCTGGATGTTCCACAGCACTACTGGCAAAATATACTGTGGACAGATGAAACCAAGATTGAGTTGTTTGGGAAGAACACACAACACTATGTGTGGAGAAAAAAAGGCACAGCACACCAACATCAAAACCTCATCCCCACTGTGAAACATGGCGGAGGGAGCATCATGGTTTGGGGCTGCTTTGCTGCCTCAGGGCCTGGACGGATTGTTGTCATTGATGGGAAAATGAATTCCAGAGTTTTTTAAGACATTTTGCAGGAAAACGTACGACCATCTGTCCGCCAACTGAAGCTCCGCAGAGGATGGGTGATGCAACAAGACAATGACCCAAAGCATACAAGTAATTCAACAAAACAATGGCTGCAACAGCACAGAATACGCCTTCTGGAGTGGCCCAGTCAGAGTCCTGACCTCAACCCCATTGAAATGATGTGGCATGACCTTAAGAGAGCGATTCACACCAGACATCCCAAGAATATTGCTACACTGAAACAGTTTTGTGAAGAGGAGTGGTCCACAATGACTCCAGATCGTTGTGCAGGTCTGATCTGCAACTACAGGAAACGTTTGGTTGAGGTTATTGCTGCCAAAGGAGGGTCAACCAGTTATTATGTCCAAAGGTTCACATACTTTTTCCTCCCTGCACTGTGAATGTTTACATGTTATGTGCAATTAAACCATGGCAACATCTAATGTTTGTGTAGTATTATGTTCAGCAGACTGTGTTCTTCTATTGTGACTTATATGACGTTCAGAGCACATTTTATGCCTAATTCATGCAAAACTCCACGGAATCCCAAGGGGTTCACATACTTTTTCTTGCAACTGTACGTACCCGTTCAGTAATTGAAAGGACATTTGGAATGTGGAAATCCACATTCCGATGCCTAGCAAAAACTGGAGGATTTTTACAGCACTCTCCTGAACTGGTGTCAGATATAATTATTGTATGTGCAATTTTACACAATATTGCGCTTGCAAACAAAGTAGACTTGCACATCAGTGATGATCTTCCACCAGAAATACAGGCTGACTCTGAAGATTCCTCAGACCTAGGTAATCATGTTCGACAGAAACTTATTCAGAACTACTTCAGGGTAATTATGGATTATTTAGCATGTAAATCTAAAAGTTTTAATGTGATATGTGTTTTAAACCTAATTTATTGTTATTTTTTTTAGAATCTACAAAGAAGGATGACTGGCTTGAAGTTTAGGATCCTATCCTATCCTGTTCAACTGTACTCCTGTACATTTTATGCGTAAGTCAAAGGTGTACTGTGACTTTTGTGTTTTAAAAAAATTATGGATGGAGATGGGGGAAGGGCTTAGCTCCTGTCTGTGCATCAATTGACTTACAGACCTGGCTTTGGAGCAAGTAAACAAACACGTCCTTTCCATAGCAAGTGGGTTGCTATGGTGGCACTAGTTGGGGGGAGGTGCGAGGAGTGCAAGCGTGATACACCTCAAAAGGAGCATCCGTGCTGCTGTATAATGACTCATTGCATAGACAAGGTAAGTATATGTTTATTATGGCAAACAAAACGTTTTCACCTGTAATATAACCTTTATGGAAAAGTAAGGCCAAACGTCTTTTCTCAATACTTCTATTGTGGTTTAGAGGAGTGAACTGCAGAGCAGGAGTGTCACTGTGCTGTTCCACAATATTCAGGTATCCAGACTTTTTTTTTTTCTGGATCCCTTACGACTCGTAAGCAGCAGCCAGCTCATTTTCTCAGCATGTCGCTGATAGGCTGAACCAGCCACTGCAGATCACTCCACAGCCTGGTGCTCCAGTGAGAGCTGGAGATGAGAGCACAGAGCTGGCGACTGACAGCCACCACTCTCTGGTCATAGAAGAAAGCTGTAAGATCAGCAGTCTCCAATCATGCAGTTCACAATCCTTGCAGCACCATGTATCAAATGTATAATGATATTGATTTTGCATCAACCAAGGTTTTTTTTTTTTTTTTTAATTGTGATATTCTGTTTCAATGTTCTCATGTTCTATCATGAATTAAAAATGACAAAAATTGCTTAATAGCCTTTATTAGGTTACTGAACAAGCCATCATTGAAACAGAATTATGACCAATTCTTTTGGTCATTACACTCTCCTTTGTCACTTCATACATTTAATACTTTTGCTGCGGTGTGATCTGGAATCAGTTGACAGCAGGTTAAAGACTGCTGGCAGGTGATTACACAGACCCTCTCTAGCCTCTTTACGTACCACATCTGCATACATCTAGAGGCTTGATCAGCTTTTGTTGGACAGCAACAATATATAAGTCATGATTCAACAAGCAGGTTAATATGAATATCCAAAACAAAAAAAATCTTGGTTGGTGCTAATATGTGCTCTATCACGCTATTCAATTTACAGATACAAGCAGCGGAGGAAGATGGGAAACTATGAACCTTGGACATCAGCCACACCAATAAGGAGGGCCCTACTGTCTTCCTAACTACTGGGCTTAGAAGCATGCACTTTGGATCTGGAGCATGGACCAAAGAAAAGTTGCTCGACAACAAGGAAACCTTCTGGAGCAGAAGATGGGGCCAAATTTAAACAACACATTATTGGACAATTTCATTCATTCCCTGCTATGCCTTTTATAAGTTTGTCAAAGCTGTCATCTGTTAATGACAATTGCTCAGTCCAGCTGCAATTTACTTGCTAGCATTTTCGTGAGTCATATTCACCTTTCTTTATCTTGTCGTTAAACAAGTTACATTTTTCAAAACGTTAAAGACGAAAAAAATGTGCAAAAAATAAATATTTTTGTTAGAAAAATTAATAAAATGTTTGACATTTATACCCCACTGTGTGGTAAAATTTATATAGTAAAATTTCTGCAGAAAAAATTATAACTTAAAATAGAGTCTGTGTCGGAGTTACAGCTTATTCAAACTAATGTATATATATATATATGTATATATATATATATATAATATAAGTTTGTTATACTGACAGCCTATTACATTGCTATAGCCCCAAAAATTCAAGGATGTTATAAATTACCCACAAAAGAATAATAATTTGACAGTCTGAGATATTTACTAAGTTATGTCACAACGAATAGGCATAGTTGTAAATTAACACCCCACACACACCGTGCACACACACAACAACAAAAAAAACCCCAATGCCTACTACTCATGGTTGTGGCACATGGGTGAGACTTATTTGTACAGACTAATGGAGGGGCCCACAATGTGCATACTAATTTAGATTTAGGTATTTATCATAAAGATAGAAGTGTTTGCAATTTTAATTTAAAAAAAATAACAACAAGAGGAAGCATTATGTTCAAACACTTTACTGTGATAATAAGACACAAGTCTTTAAAACAATAAAACAAACAACATAACATTATCATAATAACCTTAACTAAGCAACCTCACAACTGAATTTAAATAACTATTTACATTTTTTTTAGATGTTTTCAGATGGGTCCATGGGCCCCAGGTGTTGGCTGAGAGGTGTAAGAGACCCAACCATGTAAAGCAGAGCAGTGGACATTTTCTTCTGCTCCTCTAGTATTTCACGCAATACGCCTTGCTGTGATTCAACTAGAGCATTGTGTTGTCTTAATTCATTCAAGAGATCTTGCCTGTACCTTTCTTGCTCCTGCACTGAACAGTCCACCTGAGTCTGCCTGTCTTTTAAAGTTTCTAATAGGGACGTCAATGTTTGTCCCAACAGTAGCGAACTATTGTTTGCTTGTGCATAACGCTCAGCCAGAAGCTCTCTCCGTCTTCTACCTCTTGGCGTGCGAGTTGGACGTGGCATTGAAGAACGACTGCATGAAGGAGCGTTAGTTGGTCGTTCCTCTTCAGAATCTGCAAATAAAAAATAAAGTTTAACAATTATTATTATGTTTCAACACCAAAAAATGTAAATGTCTGTATTATAAGTGTTTATAGGTTTACTTGTTTGTTTTTCTGCGACTTCATGGTCCCGCTGTAGTACATCAGCCACTAGAGATAAAAAAAAAATACATTTAATTTTTTTTCTTCAATACAGAACAGATTTAAATTAATAATTATTTGTAATAATAATAATATAATTTATATATATTTACTCATATACGATGTTCCAGGTTGAGGTTCTTCAGAACAATTAATGTCTGTAGGAACTTTAAAAAATAGTAAAAAAAAAAATTAAAAAAGACTGCAAAGATAATTTTTATTTTTTTAATAACAAACATTGTTATAATGATCTACTCTTTTATTTATTTCAGGTACTTATATAGCGCTGTCAATTTACACAGCACTTTACATATATATTGTACATTCACATCAGTCCCTAACCCTCAAGGGGTGTACAATCTAAGGTCCCTTACTCACATTCATACATACACCTACTAGGGCTAATATAGACAGGATCCAATGACCCTACCAGCATGTCTTTGAAGTGTGAGAGGAAACCAGAGTACCAGGAGGACACCCACGCAAGCACAGGGAGAACATGCAAACTCCATGCAGGAGGTGCCGTGGTCCGTAATCAAACCCATGACCCATTTAATGCTAGGCAGACATGCTAACCATTAAGCCACTGTGCCACTCTTTTGAATGGAGTTGCACATAGCGGCTGCAAACCAACTCTTCTTGGGTCCCCCGCTGGTGCTCCAGGATCCTCTCTGTACAGTGCCACCACGGGAATTTACTTACCATGGGAGCACTTATATAAGCTCGCTCACGTACCCCACTGCTACGTCCATTGACACAGTCAACTGGACTTTGCCCTAAGCCCTATACCCATCGTCACTGGCTTTAATTGACATGAGCATGAGCCAATGGCTCCCACTGCCTCAGAAAAGCCAGAGAGACACAGAAGTGAGGGGTGAGAAGAGCTACAGACGTGCACAGCTCTGGATCGTTGAGGTAAAAGTTAGAAGTTAGGTAAAAGGAAGAGGGGGTGATGAAGAGGCTTAAACATTTCTCATGTTATTGAAAGCAATATATTAAGTTAAATAATGTTAATACTTTATAACGACTATGACATTTTGATATTGTTCTTTTTTGTTATATCTTATCATTGGTCTACATGAGGGTATTTTTTACTCACCATGCATGCTGTCTTGATCTTCATTTACAAATAACAGCATGATATGCGTGCTATCTGTAATACACAACAGTCATATACATTTAGTTAACATTTATTAGAATATAAACAAGTCTGTTATAATACATATGATAAGGAAACCCTAATACAAAGTATGTTCCATATGTATAGTGAAGGAAATGCATATTTGATCCCCTGCTGATTTTGAATGTTTTCCCACTCACAAAGAAATGATCAGTCTAAAAATCAAATGCTCGGTGTATTGTAAGACTGAGAGAAAGAACAGCAACAACAAATTAAAAAGAAATGCATGTCTAACAAATGATGCACTGATTTTCATGTTCATGAGGGAAATAAGTATTTGATCCCCTATCATTCAGCAGGATTTCTGGCTACCAGGTGTCTTTCATACAGGTAACAAGATGAGATTAGAAGCAGTCTCTTAAAGGAAGTGCTGCCAATCTCATTTTGTTACCTGTATAAAAGACACCTGTCCAGAGAAGCAATCAAACAATCAGATTACAAACTTTCCACCATGGCAAAGACCAAAGAGCTGTCCAAGGATCTCAGGGACAAGATTGTAGGCCTACACAAGGCTGGACTGGGCTACAAAACTATCACCAAGCAGCTTGGTGTAAAGGTGACAACAGTTGTTGCAATCATTGACAAATGGAAGAAACACAAAACAAGTGTCAATCTCCCTAGTTCTGGAGCACCATGCAAGATCTCACCTTGTGGAGTGTCAATGATCATGAGAACATTTAGGAATCATCCCAGAACTACACGTTGTTTATATCCAGTGAAACTGAAGTGATGAAATGCTCATAGCTTCCAAATTCTTATGCTATAGATATGATTGGCACCATTCTGGTCTCCAATCAGCTCGATGGTCAACTAGCTTAAAAAACGGCTGCATTCTCAGGTTGCCCTGATGGCACGGGACTGCCCGAGAAGGCCGTGGAAGGCTGTGGGTTAGAGGGGGGGGGGGGCATAATCTTCCACAACTTGTAAAAGCAATCCTGCAGCTAATTTGCCACTAGGATTGCTTTTACATGAAAGCCGATAGCCAGCTAAAAAAAAATATACAAAGATGATGCCTGCAGCTGTAGGCATCATCCTGGTATAGCCATTTAAAGTCCAATGATGTACCAGTACCTCGGTTTATGAATTTAATTTGTTCTGCAGGACATTTCATATAGCAAAAAATTCATAAATCGAAACACTGTTTCCCGTAGGAATGCATTGAAAATCAATTCATCTGTTCAGAAGGTCAGAAAAACAGTAAACGCTACTAAAATACCGCATGATTTATTGTATTAACTCATGCAGTATTTTTGTAGTGACAACCATGAGTTAATATTTCAATGTAAATTTTTTTTTTATTGAAGGTAATTCACTCAGCTGTCAGGTGCCAGTTTTTAAATGTAATTACCTTTTTTTTCCCCTTCACTATACAGTAGTTCATAAAATCAGCAGTTAATTTCCGCCTCCAGCAAAAAGAAAGAAAGTATCTTTTAGTTTATTTCCCCAAGTTAAAAGATACAATGTTTCCTTTCAGTTTTTTACAAGATAAAATGTATCCATTAAATTTCTTAGAATATACAAAGTATCTTTTAGCTCTGGGAAACTGACAGCTAATGTTGTGAACTATACTAAAGAAAAAAAAAACGATGGCAATTGCATTTAAAAATCAGCGCTGACATACACTTACATAAACGTAGACATAAACAAATGGTGGTATTGATACAGGGATTTTTAATTTTTTTTTATAATAATAATGGCGGTGATCAGCGAATTATGGCGTTGATCAGCAACATATGGAGGCAATCAGCGACTTATGGCGAGAATGCGGTGGACATTCTGACACTGGGGGTGAACTGACTTGTGTTCACTGACATCCCCAATGACACCAATACAGTGACCTGTGCAAAAAAAAAACACTGACACTGTACTAACAGCACTTCTTAAGGCAATCATAGGGTTAACTGTGTGAGGGGAGTGTTTTACTAGTGGGAGGGGACTCGGTGGGTAATGACCGGCTGGGACCCAGTGATTGACACCCGCAGTGCGGGTAGGGTGTTTGCGCGGGTAGGGTGTTTGCGTGCCACCGACTTGTTTTGCAAACTAACATTTTATAACGTGATTTCGCACAGCTTTGCCGCCCTGACGCTGTTTTATTACAGTGGCTGGTCAGAAAGTGATTAAAAAAATTATTCAAAATAATTACCTACCTTCATCATCAAACAGGAGCATTGTCTCACATTGGCCAACACATTCTCGCCCTCGGTTTCCTCATCAGGTTGTCCTGTTAATGCTGTGAATCAAAAAAAGAATTATAACTTTTAAAAGAAAATAAAAAATGTATATTTAATTAAAATAAAGCAGAAAATCACTTACTGTTAGCATCTGAATCATGTTCTCCCGGTACTCCGCTAATGATGTCAGGCCCAAGGCAACATTTCAATTCTTCTTCATAACTTCTAAATGTAACATTGGCTGGAGGTCCTCCACCTGTACCACGCTGATGTCGTGCTATGAAGGCAAGTTTCTTCTTAACGTGAGCTTTGATGTCGTTCAAACGACGCTTGCATGTATCAACGCTGCGGCCTATGTCCCCAGCAGCATTGACCTCCTGTACAATAGAATTCCATATCTCTTCTTTTTTGGAATGTGACAAGGTTCTGGAGCGGGGTCCAAATAATCTGTCCCAGTAGCTCACAACCCTTGCTACGAGAATGCAGTTTTGCGCATAGCTGAACTTGCCCATTCGTTTTTTTTTTAGCACTCTCCATGTTATCCATACTCTCTATACTCTCCACTACCCACAAATGTTAAAAAAAAAATTTCCAATAAAGTTTTTAAGGAGTGTACCATGTTTCTGGTATTGGGTGGGTTTCATTGAGATCATATTTATATTTATTTATTAAAAATGTTACGATGTAATTTTATTGTAATTTTTAACAAAGGTTTACTATATTTAGATTTAAATTTTTTTTTTTTTTAATTTATTTTATTTATTTATTTATTTTTTTTTTTTAACACCCCCATAAGGTATGGTTTGAACTTACAGACAGTTCCATTATATTACAGAGGGGAATCTCATTTTACTATTTATTTTTATTTTTTTTTAGTATTCAATAATATTATTTTTTAAAAATGTATTTGAATTGTACAATGTATGTTTGCAGTAGATTTTAAATTTTATGAATGGTGTATAGGTGGTTGACAGATGCAGGATCAACCATCTCACTATACACCGATCATAAGATTAAAACCACATATCTAATTATTGTTTCAAAATGTATTAAAAGTTAGGTTTTAAAATAAAGGGTGGTGTATTAATTGTAGGTGGACTTATGTTTTATTATAATGAAGTGTATTGTGTGTAGTGCTTGGTGCTTTACTTTCGTTTTCTGATTCACAAAACTAACCACGTGATTTGTCATGAGGCTACACCCTTTCCCTCAGAGAATTAGAAGCGTTCGGAGAGTTTGTAGATTGCTCCTGTTCTCCAGAAGAGAAGCAATCTACATAACTTCATAACCTGCAATCGTTGGAGAACATTATTCTCAGAGAATGATGGAGATGTATTCAGCGGTAAATAACCGCTGGTCCATAAACGGACACCTAAATCCGTTAATATTCTATACATTTTTGCAACTGCGTGTCTCCCATCTCCCCGTGCCTCAAATAATTTTTCAAATGCATTCCACTCCTTTCTGGTTCTCACAGGTTTTGGGAGACTCCCAAATAAATATTTCAGTTGATGATATCGAAGGTTGTCCATTCTGCTAAAAACTTCTCCCTTTTTCTGCTATAACTGCCTGTATGTTCCTATTTCCTCCCCCACCATTATATCTCTCAATTGGGCATCCTTTTTTATGATCCATTTCCCTGTAATATCTTCCTTCCCTGTAACAAAATATTCTAAATTCCTTGGTGGCATGAACTGTGAATTAAAAGCCCATCTATTTTGTCTATGTAATATTTCCCAAATTTTTAAAACAATAAAAGTGTACACACTTGTGTTAACATCTAGTCCTCTTTATTGTGCAGGTAACCATATAATCCTACTTAAATTTGTCCCACTCAGTGTATTTTCAATTCTGACCCAGCTTTTCCCTGGGTTATGAGTCCAGTCAAAAATTCTCGCAATTATCACCGCTTTATAATATCTCTTAAAATCTGGGAGTCCTAAACCACCTCTCTCTTTTATTCTAGTCAGAGTATCATAGCGTATTCTTGTTTTTTTATTCCTAAGTGTTTTAAAAAAGACCTCTGGGAGTTTAATTGGAATCATTTGGAATTTATATAAAACTTTGGGCACTATTATCATTTTAATCAGATTTATACGACCGATCCAAGACGGATTTCCACTCCCCAATCTCTTCAACTCTTCCTTAATCTCATTTAAAAGTGAAATATAGTTAGTTATGTACATATTTTTAATTGAAGCAGACAGTTTTATCCCGAGATACTTTAATTCTCTCCAAACAAAGGGGAATTCTTTCTGTATTATTTCTTTTTTACTATTTTTAAGGTTAATATTTATAATTTCAGTTTTTGTTGGATTAATTTGCAAATTTGACAATTCCCCATATTCCTTCAAAATTTTCATTAAATTTGGAAGTGATATCCGAGGATTTCCAACATAGAACATCAGATCATCAGCGTAGGCCGCTACCTTATGTTCTCTATCTCCTATCTTTATTCGCTTTATATTTATGTTCTTTCTTATCATAGACAGAAGTGGCTCCAACGATAGGACATACAGCATGGAGATAAAGGGCAACCCTGTCTTGTTCCATTTGACATTCTGAGAATCTCCGATCTTCTTCCATTAACCATAATAGCGGCTGTAGGCCCTTTATATAAGTTACTAATCCACTTCCCCCAGCCCTATTGCCTCCAGGGTATCCATCATAAATCCCCAGCTCACTCTATCAAATGCTTTCTCAGCATCGATCGACAGTAGTACTACTGACGTTTTCCCCTTTTTACCTTCCTGTATGAGCAACAATGATCTCAATCCGTTATCTCTACCCTCTCTTGCCGGTACAAACCCCACCTGATCTCCATGTATCCATTCTGGCATCAAGACCTTAAGTCTATTTGCCAGAACCTTTGCATATAGTTTAGTATCTACATTTAACAGCGTAATTTGTCTATAACTTGCACACTGAGATGGGTCTTTATCTTCCTTGTGAATTAAAACTGTATTGGCCTGTAAGGACTCTCCCCTTATCTCCATCTCTCCTCCCAAAGCATTCATATATGTCTTCAATTTGGGTATTAACAACTTTTTATATTTTTTATAGTATTTTGCAGTATACCCATCTGGGCCCGGAGTTTTCCCCACCGCAGTGCCCTTTAATGCTATTTCTATTCTTCTTTTTTATATATTTACTATATCAGCTTTCTTAAAAGTATCCTGGGGTGTAATATTATATAAATCGCTAATCCTTGAAAACTCTAGCGATATCTTTGGTTGAATGCACCATTTCACCCTTAGAGTTCCTTATTCTTTCTATATAATTCTTATTTTTCTTTTTCCTCAAGGCTCTCATTAAATGTTTTTCAGGCCTATCTCCCCATCTATATTTTTTCACCTATTACTTTATTAAAGATTCTTCTTTTTTCCTCCTCTATTACCTTCTCTAATTCCTCTTTCTTCTTTATTATTTCCTGCATTATCTCTTTAGATATATTCATTTTATGGGCCTGTTCAAGATTGGATATTTCATTTAAGAGTCTATTAATCTTTTCCCTCCTTTCTCTTTTCTTTTTTGTCCCTATTGCAATGAATAATCCTCTAATATAACCCTTACACCACACCCACACCATTTGCAACCGACACCTCCTCTGTATCATTCTCTTCGAAAAATCTTTTAATTTCTATCGCGATCTTTCGCTCGATCTCCTCATCGAGATTCTTCTGTGCCTCATTCATCCGCCAAGCAAATCCTCCTCTCTCCTCTACCCCATCTTGACTTCATTGCGACTGGTGCATTATCAGAAATAGAACTTCCTCCAATTTTTGCTTCCACCACAGTATCTATAAATTGATGTTCTACTAATATATAATCCAATCTGGAATAAGTCTCATGAACCTGTGAGAAAAATGTGTAATCTCTATCTTTCATATGCCTAACTCTCCATATATCCACTAATTGATATTCATTCAACGATTTCTTTAATATTTTCAGGGACCGACTCTCCTCCCTCCTCACACAAGAGGTGGTATCCATCCGTAGGTCCATGCAAATATTAAAGTCCCCAGCTACTATCAAACGACCCCTTTTAAAATCCATCAATTTCTTCAATACTTCCCTCAGAAATATCTCCGGTTTCTTATTTGGGCAATATATACTAGCCAGTGTACACTCAATTTCCTGCAACTTACCCCTCAGAAACAAAAACCTTCCCTCTGGGTCTATTATTCTCTTTTCCACCTCAAACCTTATATTTTTTGCAAAGCCTATAGCTACCCCTTTTGCTCTTTTAATTGATGAATCCACATAATACCATGTCGGGAAATATCTAGTCCTCAGCCTAACCTTCGACTCCATCTCTAGATGTGTATCCTGCAAAAAAACACCGATGATGTTCTATGTTGCAACCCTAAATAATCTAAATCTCTTCCCAGGGCAACTCAGCCCCTTTACGTTATAGGTTACAAACTGAACTTCTTCCATATAAACCCACTCCTCTTATCTCTCTCTTTCCTTCTCCCCTCCTCTCTCCTCTCTTTTGCTGAGTGTTACCCTCCCTAACCCTCTACTTGCCAGGTTTCCTTTACCTTCCCTCCTTTCCCTTCCTTCCTTCCTTCTTTCCTTTCTTCCTTCCTTTCTTATGCACCTTTCTTAGCACCTTATGTGTATGATCTCCACCTCTTTATAGGAAGACCCTTGTGTCTTCACACACTTTCGAATCATGAAGCGCATGGTGATGGAGTCCAACAAAGATTGATAGATGAAGATGCTCTATCGATCACAGATCATGAGCGGGCTTTAGAAGAGCAGAACCTTCATCGCAATTACATTTGGGAGTACATCCCTTTTTCTTGACTCCCCATGCAGGAGAAGAAATTCCACTCGGAAAACAGCAGATTCTCAAACACACACGTTGTTTAGAGATCATGACATGGTTCATTTGGAATTGACTTACTTGCTGTGCCAATGATTGCAGATTGGATTTATTATGATTGAACCAGTGAGCAACGAAAACTGGTGTTCTGGGAGCATGGTTTAAAATATTTGAATTAATATTACTTTCGGTTGTAAAATTTGCAAACTGTAGTCATTTTGGGTGGTGACAAGATAGAAGATCAGTTACTTGCACTACCTTAAAATTCTGATGCACAACAGGAATCTGAAGTTACGCAGTGTGGAGTATGTGGTTTATAAGCATACAAACGTTTACTGAGCAGCTGCATGAGATCCTAGCCCGCATTCCAGAAAATAGCCTACCCTTGGTTTTCTCATCCAATCTTTTCAAGATGCTGCTAGAATGTGAACGTGCACGTCTTAATGAACCTGTGCTAATCCGTCTAGATGTTGATACAAAGCTAAGTGAATCAGTTATATTTGGCATTTTTTCATGCGAGGGAAGAAAAAAAAAAACTACTTTGCTTCTACATCTATTGCGCGGCATTGTGAAGCCTTCTGATTTGTTGTCATATTTGTGTCCAACCAAACACCGTGGTGAAAGGGATGGTAGCTCATGCTGAAACATCTTATGTGTATGATCTCCACCTCTTTCTAGGAAGACCGTTGTGTCTTCCCACACTTTGGAATCAAGAAGCGCATGGTGATTTAGGACGAGTCCCACAAAGATTGATAGACGAAGTTGCTCTATAGATCACAGATCAGGAGTGGGCTTTAGAACAGCAGAACCTGCATCACAATTACATTTGGGAGTACATCCCTTGTTCTGGTCTCGCCATGCAGGAGAAGAAATTCCACTCTGAGCAGAGTACGAAAACAGCAGATTCTCAAAGAGAAAATCAAAGAACAGCCTAAGCGTTTTTTTTTTCAAAGCGGGAATGAAAATGCTGAAAAATAAATTAAAGCAGATAGTGCAGGAAATGAGGTAAACTGCCTTTGGCAGAGGAGATTGTAATGGATTTAAGAAATGGAAAATGAATGATCTTGACACTTTCAAGCTTGACACTTCCAGCGTTGTTTAGAGATCACGACATGGTTCATTTAGAATTTACTTACTTGCTGTGCCAATGATTGCAGATTTGATTTTTTATGATTGAATCAGTGAGCAACGAACACTGGTCTTCTTGGTGCATGGGTTAAAATATTTGAATTAATATTACTTTCGGTTGGAAAATTTACAAACTGCACTTATTTTGGTTGTGGACAAGATAGAAGATCAGTTACTTGCACTACGTTATAATTCAGTTGCACAACAGGATTCTGAAGTTACGCAGTTTGGAGTAAGTCGTTTATGATGAAGCAGACAAACGTTTGCTGAGCAGCTGCATGAGATCCTAGCCCGCAATCAAGAAAATAGCCTACCCTTGGTTTTCTTAGCTACTCTTTCCAAGATG
This sequence comes from Staurois parvus, assembly GCF_062004578.1. Lineage (NCBI taxonomy): Eukaryota > Metazoa > Chordata > Amphibia > Anura > Ranidae > Staurois > Staurois parvus. Next base: position 26,477 of record NW_028321293.1, on the reverse strand, counting down.
CTGCTAGAATGTGAACGTGCACGTCTTACTGAACTTGTGCTAACCCGTATAGATGTTGATACAAAGCAAAGTGAATCAATTAAATCTGGCATTTTTTCATGCGAGGGAATAAAAAATACTGCTTTGCATCTACATCTATTGCGCGGCATTGTGAAGCCTTCTGATTTGTTGTCATTTTTGTGTCCACCAAATACTATGCTGAAAGGGATGCTGGATATGTTAGCTTATGCTGAAACACCTTATGTGTATGTTCTATGTGTATGTTTCTAAGAATACCCTCTTTCTGGAAGACCCTTGTGTCTTCCCACACTTTGGAATCAAGAAGCGCTGGGTGATTTAGGACGAGTCCCACAAAGATTGATAGATGAAGATGCTCTATCGATCACAGATCATGAGCGGGCTTTTGAAGAGCAGAACCTGCATCGCAATTACATTTGGGATTACATCACTTTTCTGGTCTCTCCATGGTGGAGAAGAAAATCCACATGGAGCAGAGTACGAATACAGCAGATTCTCAAACAGAGAAAATCACAGCACAGCCGAAGCGTTTTTTTTTCAAAGCGGGATAGAAAATGCTGAAAAATAAAATAAAGCAGATAGTGCAGGAAATGAGGTAAACTGCCTTTGGCAGAGGAGAGTGTATTGTATTTAGGAAAAGGAAAGATGATCTTGACACTTTCAAGCTTGACACTTCCACGTTGTTTAGAGATCATGACATGGTTCATTTGGAATTTACTTACTTGCTGTGCCAATGATTGCAGATTTGATTTATTGTGATTGAACCAGTGAGCAACGAACACTGGTGTTCGGGGAGCATGGGATAAAATATTTGAATTAATATTACTTTCGGTTGGAAAATTTGCAAACTGTAGTTATTTTGGGTGGGGACAAAATAGATTATCAGTGACTTGCACTACGTTATAATTCTGATGCACAACAGGAATCTGAAGTTACGCAGTGTGGAGTATGTCGTTTATGATGAAGCAGACAAACGTTTGCTGAGCAGATGCATGAGATCCTAGCCCACATTCAAGAAAATAGCCTAACCTTGGTTTTCTCAGCCACTCATTCCAAGATGCTGCTAGAATGTGACCGTGCACGTCTTACTGAACCTTTGCTAATCCGACTAGATGTTGATACAAAGCAAAGTGAATCAGTTATATCTGGCATTTTTTCATGCGAAGGAAGAAAAAAAAATCTACATCTATTGAGCGGCATTGTGAAGCCTGCTGATTTGTTGTCATATTTGTGTCCACCAAACACCGTGCTGAAAGGGATGGTAGCTCATTCTGAAACACCTTATGTGTTTGATCTCCACCTCTTTCTAAGAAGAACCCTTGTGTCTTCCCACACTTTGAAAGATGAAGAAGCGCTATAGATCACAGATTATGAGCGGGCTTTAGAACAGCAGAATCTGCATCGCATCTTTGAGAATGCTTGCAAATATTAAAGCAAATTCAGAACAGTACCAGGCTCCAGAGTCTGTGAAACGTTTGAAAAAGACCAATGCCAGTTGGGAGTACAATCGAGTAGAAATTCCATTTTAGCAGAGCTGAAAAAAAGCAAATTCTCAATCAGAGAACATCAGAGCACAGCCGAAAAGGTTGTTTTTCAAAGCGGTGGAAGAAAATGATGAAAAATAAAATGAAGCAGATAGAGCAGGAAATGAGGTAAACTGGCTTTGGCAGAGGAGAGAGGATTTAAGAAAAGGAAAGATGAATGATCTTGACACCTTCAAGCTTGACACTTGCAGTGCTGTTTAGAGAACAAGACATGGCACATTTTGAATTGACTTTCTTTCAGTGCCAATGATTGCAGATTGAATTTATTATTATTGAACCAGTGAGTAACGAACACTGGTGTTCCGGGAGCATGGGTTAAAATATTTGAATTAATATTACTGAAAGCTTTCGGTTGGAAAATTCACTGGTTTGCAAACTACTCTTTTTATGGGTGAGGACAAGATAGAAGATCAGTTACCTGCACTACATTCAAATTCTGATATAGTCATTGATGCACATCAGGAATCTGAATTTACGCTGTGTAGAGTATGTCGTTTATGATGAAGCAGACAAATTTTGGCTTAGCAGCTGCAGGTGTTCCTAGCCCGCATTCCAGAAAAAAACCTAACCTTGGTTTTCTCAGCCACTCTTTCCAAGATGCTGCTTGGACTAGAACGTGTAGATCTTACCGAACCTTTGATAATCCGTCTGGATGTTGATATAAAGCTAAGTGAATCAGTTAAATCTGACATTTTTTCATGCAGAAATCAAGAAGCGCATGGTGATTTAGGACGAGTTTCACAAAGATGAAGATGCTCTACCGATAATGAGGGGTCTTTGGAACAGCTTAACCTGCATCACATAAAGTAGAATGCTTAAACACATTATAGCAAATTCAGAAGAGTACAAAGCTCCAGAGTCTATGAAACGTCTGAAAAAGACCAGTGCCACTCAGTTGATGGGTACAATCCCTTGTTCTGGTCTCGCTATGCTGGAGAAAAAATTCCATCTGAGCAGAGCACAAAAACAGCTGATTCTAAAGAAGGAAAATCACATAACACAGTCGAAGCGGTTTTTCTTACAAAGCGGTGGCAAGAAAATGCTGAAAAATAAAATAAAGCAGATAGTGTAGGAAATGAGGTAAATTGCCTTTGGCAGAGGAGAGAGTAATGGATTTAAGAAAGGAAGTTAAATGATCTTGACACTTTCAAGCTTGCAGTGCTGTTTAAAGAATATGACATGGCTCATTTGGAATTGACTTTACTTGCACAGCCAATGATTTCAGATTGGATATATTATGATTGAAGAACGAACACTGCTGTTAAAATATTTGAATTGATCTACTTAAAGCTTTCCGTTGGAAATTACACTGGTTTGCAGACTGCTCTTATTTTGGGTGGGGACAAGACCGAAGATCACTACACTAAAGATCACTATATTAAAAAGTTTCTTCCTTTCTTTCACTTCCATGTCGTTCCTCTCTTTCCTCTCTTCTTTCCTTCCTTACCCCCTCTCCATCACCATTTCCTTCTATTCTTTCTTCATCCCTACCTTCCTTTCCATTTTGACTCTTCTATCCTTTTTTTCCCTACCTCATTACTTACTTCCTTTCCTCTACTCCTTTCTTTCCTTCCTTCCTTCCTTCCATCCTTCCTTCCTTCCTTTCCTTCTTTCCTTTTTTCCTTCCTTCCTTCCTTCCTTCCTTCCTTCCTTTTCTCCTTCCTTCCTTCATTTTTTCCTTCCTTTCTCCCTTCCTTCCTTCCCTACTTACTTGCCAGCTTCCTGTCACTCCCCTCCTTTTCTTTTCCTTTATTCCCTTCCTTCCTTTTTCCTACCTTCCCTCCCTTCCTTTTTCCCCCCTTCTTTCTTTCCTTCCTTCCTTCCTTCCTTCCTTCCTTTCCTTCCTTCCTTCCTTCCTTCCTTCCTTCCTTCCTTCCTTCCTTCCTTCCTTCCTTCCTTCCTTCCTTCCTTTCTCCACTCCCTCATTCCGTCCTTCCTCAACTCCCTCATTCCTTCCTTCCATCCTTCCTTCCTCCTTCCTACTTGCCAGGTTTCCTTCACACCCATCCTTTTCCTTCCTTCCTTCCTTCCTTTCTCCCCTCCCTCATTTCTTCCTTCCTGCCATCCTTCCTTCCTTTCTTCCATCCTTACTTAATTGCCAGCTTCTCTACACTCCCATCCTTTCCCTTCCTTCCTTCCTACCTTTCTTCCTGCCTTCTTTCTTTCCTTCCTTTCTTCCTTCCTTCCTTTCTTTCCTTCATTCCTTCCTTTTATCCTTCCTTCCTTCCTTTCCTTCTTTCCTTCCTTCCTTTAATACCTGCTTGCTAGGTTTCCTTTACCTTCCATCCTTTCCCTTCCTTCCTTCCTTCCTGTTTTTCCTTCCTTCCTTTTATCCTTCCTTCCTTTCCTTCTTTCCTTCCTTCCTTCCTTCCTTCCTTCCTTCCTTCCTTCCTTCCTTCCTTCCTTCCTTCCTCCCTTCCTTCCTTCCTTCCGTTTTTCTTTCCTTCCTTCCTTCCTTCCTTCCTTCCTTCCTTCTTTCCTTCCTTCCTCTCTTCCTTCCTTCTTTCCTTCCTTCCTTCCTCTCTTCCTTCCTTTTTTCATTCCTTCCTTGTTTTTTTCCTTCCCTCCCTCCCTTCCTGTCTTCCTTCCTTCACTCCCTTTCTTTTTCCCCTTATTCTTTCCTTCCTTCCTTCCTTCCTTCCTTCCTTCCTTCCATCCTTCCATCCTTCCTTCCTTCCATCCTTCCTTCCTTCCTTCCTTTCTTCCTTCCTTTCTCCCCTCCCTCATTACTTCCTTCCTCCCCTATTTCTTTCCTTAATTCCATTCTTTATTTCTTCCTTCCTTTCTCCCCTCCCTCATTCCTTCCTTCCTTCCTCACCTCCCTCATTCCTTCCTTCCTTCCATCCTTCCTTCCTTACTTCATTGCCAGCTTCCCTACACTCCCATCCATTCCCTTTCTTCCTTCCTTCCTACCTTTCTTCCTGCCTTCTTTCTTTTATTCTTTCCTTTCTTCCTTCCTTCCTTTCCTTCTTTCCTTCCTTTATTCCTTCCTTCCTTGCTTCCTTCCTTCCTTCCCTCCCTTCCTGTCTTTTCTTCCTTCCTTCCTTCCTTTCTCCCCTCCTTCATTCTTTCCTTCCTCACCTCCCTCATTCCTTCCTTCCATCTTTCCTGCCTTCCTTCACTACCTACTTGCCAGGTTTCCTTCACTCCCATCCTTTTCCTTCCTTCCTTCCTTCCTTCCTTCCTTCCTTCCTTCCCTTCCTTCCTTCCTTCCTTCCTTCATTCCTTCCTTTTTTCCTTCCTTCCTTCCCTCCCTTCCTTTCTTCATTCCTTCCTTCCCTCCCTTCCTTTTCCCTTCCTTCTTTCTTTCCTGCCTTCCTTCCATTTTTTCCTTCCTTCCACTCTTCCTTCCTTCCTTTTTTCCTTCCTTCCTTGCTTCCTTCCTTCCTTCCCTCCCTGTCTTTTCTTCCTTCCTTCCTTCCTTCCTTTCTCCCCTCCTTCATTCCTTCCTTCCTCACCTCCCTCATTCCTTCCATCCATCCTTCCTTCCTTCCTTCACTACCTACTTGCCAGGTTTCCTTCACTCCCATCCTTTTCCTTCCTTCCATCCTTCCATCCTTCCTTCCTTCCTTCCGTCCTTTTTTCCTTTCTTCCTTCCTTTCTCTCCTCCCTCATTTCTTCCTTCCATCCTGCCATCCTTCCTTCCTTTCTTCTTTCCTTCCTTGCTTAATTGCCAGCTTCTCTACACTGCCATCCTTTCCCTTTTTTCCCTCCTTCCTACCTTTCTGCCTGCCTTCTTTCTTTCCTTCCTTCCTTCCTTTCTTCCTTCCTTTCTTCCTTCCTTCCTTCCTTCCTTCCTTCCTTCCTTCCCTCCCTTCCTTTCTAACTTCCTTCCTTCCCTCCCTTCCTTTTTCCCCACTTCTTTCTTTCTTTCCTTCCTTCCTTCCTTCCTTCCTTCCTCCACTCCCTCATTCCGTCCTTCCTCAACTCCCTCATTCCTTCCTTCCATCCTTCCTTCCTTCCTTCACTACCTACTTGCCAAGATTTCATTCACACCCATCCTTTTCCTTCCTTCCATCCTTCCTTCCTTCCTACTTTCCGTCGTTCCTTCCTTTCTTTCTCCCCTCCCTCATTTCTTCCTTGCTGCCATCCTTCCTTCCTTTCTTCCTGCCTTCTTTCTTTCCTTCCTTTCTTCCTTCCTTCCTTCCTTTCTTTCCTTCATTCCTTCCTTTTATCCTTCCTACCTTCCTTTCCTTCTTTCCTTCCTTCCTTTCCTACCTGCTTCCTAGGTTTCCTTTACCTTCCATCCTTTCCCTTCCTTCCTTCCTGTTTTTCCTTCCTTCCTTTTATCCTTCCTTCCTTTCCTTCTTTCCTTCCTTCCTTCCTTCCTTCCTTCCTTCCTTCCTTCCTTCCTTCCTTCTTTCCTTCCTTCCTTCTTTCCTTCCTTCCTTCCTTCTTTCCTTCCTTCCTCTCTTCCTTCCTTCCTTCCTTCCTCTCTTCCTTCCTTTTTTCCTTCCTTCCTTCCTTGTTTCCTTCCTTCCCTCCCTCCCTTCCTGTCTTCCTTCCTTCCCTCCCTTTCTTTTTCCCCTTATTCTTTCCTTCCTTCCTTCCTTCCTTCCTTCCTTCCTTCCTTCCTTTCTCCCCTCCCTCATTCCTTCCTTCCTCCCCTATTTCTTTCCTTCCTTCCTTTCTTTCTTTCTTCCTTCCTTCCTTTCTCCCCTCCCTCATTCCTTCCTTCCTTCCTTCCTTTCTCCCTCATTCCTTCCTTCCTTCCATCCTTCCTTCCTTCCTTACTTCATTGCCAGCTTCCCTACACTCCCATCCTTTCCCTTTCTTCCTTCCTTCCTACCTTTTTTCCTGCCTTCTTTGTTTTATTCTTTCCTTTCTTTCTTCCTTCCTTTCCTTCTTTCCTTCCTTTATTCCTTCCTTCCTTGCTTCCTTCCTTCCTTCCCTCCCTTCCTGTCTTTTCTTCCTTCCTTCCTTCCTTCCTTCCTTTCTCCCCTCCTTCATTCCTTCCTTCCTCACCTCCCTCATTCCTTCCTTCCATCCTTCCTTCCTTCCTTCACTACCTACTTGTCAGGTATCCTTCACTCCCATCCTTTTCCTTAATTCCATCCTTCCTTCCTTCCTTCCCTCCCTTCCTTTCTTCATTCCTTCCTTCCCTCCCTTCCTTTTCCCTTCCGGCTTTCTTTCCTTCCTTCCTTCCTTTTTTTCCTTCCTTCCTTTTTTCCTTCCTTCCTTGCTTCCTTCCTTCCTTCCTTCCTTCCCTCCCTTCCTGTCTTTTCTTCCTTCCTTCCTTCCTTTCTCCCCTCCTTCATTCCTTCCTTCCTCACCTCCCTCATTCCTTCCTTCCATCCTTCCTTCCTTCCTTCACTACCTACTTCCCAGGTTTCTTCACTCCCATCCTTTTCCTTCCTTCCATCCTTCCTTCCTTCCTTCCGTCCTTTTTTCCTGTCTTCCTTCCTTTCTCTCCTCCCTCATTTCTTCCTTCCTTCCTGCCATCCTTCCTTCCTTTCTTCTTTCCTTCCTTACTTAATTGCCAGCTTCTCTACACTGCCATCCTTTCCCTTTTTTCCCTCCTTCTTTCTTTCCTTCCTTCCTTCCTTCCTTCATTTCTTCCTTCCTTCCTTCCTTTCTTCCTTCCTTCCTTTCTTCCTTCCTTCCTTCCTTCCTTCCTTCCCTCCCTTCCTTTCTTCATTCCTTCCTTCCCTCCCTGCCTTTTCCCTTCCTGCTTTCTTTCCTTCCTTCCTTCCTTTTTTTCCTGCCTTCCTCTCTTCCTTCCTTCCTTTTTTCCTTCCTTCCTTGCTTCCTTCCCTCCCTTCCTGTCTTTTCTTCCTTCCTTCCTTCCTTCCTTTCTCCCCTCCTTCATTCCTTCCTTCCTCACCTCCCTCATTCCTTCCTTCCATCCTTCCTTCCTTCCTTCACTACCTACTTGCTAGGTTTCTTCACTCCCATCCTTTTCCTTCCTTCCATCCTTCCTTCCTTCCTTCTTTCCTTCCTTCCTTCCTTCCGTCCTTTTTTCCTGTCTTCCTTCCTTTCTCTCCTCCCTCATTTCTTCCTTCCTTCCTTCCATCCTTCCTTCCTTTCCTCTTTCCTTCCTTACTTAATTGCCAGCTTCTCTACACTGCCATCCTTTCCCTTTTTTCCCTCCTTCCTACCTTTCTGCCTGCCTTCTTTCTTTCCTTCCTTCCTTCATTTCTTCCTTCCTTCCTTTTTTCCTTCCTTCCTTCCTTCCCTCCCTTCCTTTCTAACTTCCTGCCTTCCCTCCCTTCCTTTTTCCCCACTTCTTTCCTTCCTTCCTTCCTTCCTTCCTTCCTTCCTTCCTTCCTTCCTTCCTTCCTTCCTCCACTCCCTCATTCCGTCCTTCCTCAACTCCCTCATTCCTTCCTTCCATCCTTCCTTCCTTCCTTCCTTCCTTCACTACCTACTTGCCAGGTTTCCTTCACACCCATCCTTTTCCTTCCTTCCATCCGTCCTTCCTTCCTACTTTCCGTCCTTCCTTCCTTTCTCCCCTCCCTCATTTCTTCCTTCCTGCCATCCTTCCTTCCTTTCTTCCATCCTCACTTAATTGCCAGCTTCTCTACACTCCCATCCTTTCCCTTCCTTCCTTCCTTCCTTCCTTCCTACCTTTCTTCCTGCCTTCTTTCTTTCCTTCCTTTCGTCCTTCCTTCCTTTCTTTCCTTCATTCCTTCCTTTTATCCTTCCTTCCTTTCTTTCCTTCTTTCCTTCCTTCCTTTCCTACCTGCTTGCTAGGTTTCCTTTACCTTCCATCCTTTCCCTTCCTTCCTTCCTTTTATCCTTCCTTCCTTTCCTTCTTTCCTTCCTTCCTTCCTTCCTTCCTTCTTTCCTTCCTTCCTTCCTTACTCCCTTCCTTCCTTCCGTTTTTCTTTCCTTCCTTCCTTCCTTCTTTCCTTCCTTCCTCTCTTCCTTCCTTCCTTCCTTCCTTCCTTCCTTCCTTCCTTCCTTCCTCTCTTCCTTCCTTTTTTCCTTCCTTCCTTGTTTCCTTCCTTCCCTCCCTCCCTTCCTGTCTTCCTTCCTTCCCTCCCTTTCTTTTTCCCCTTATTCTTTCCTTCCTTCCTTCCTTCCTTCCTTCCTTCCTTCCTTCCTTCCTTCCTTCATTTCTTCCTTCCTTTCTCCCCTCCCTCATTCCTTCCTTCCTCCCCTATTTCTTTCCTTACTTCCTTTCTTTCTTCCTTCCTTCCTTTCTCCCCTCCCTCATTCCTTCCTTCCTTCCTCACCTCCCTCATTCCTTCCGTCCTTCCATCCTTCCTTCCTTCCTTACTTCATTGCCAGCTTCCCTACACTCCCATCCTTTCCCTTTCTTCCTTCCTTCCTACCTTTCTTCCTGCCTTCTTTCTTTTATTCTTTCCTTTCTTCCTTCCTTCCTTTCCTTCTTTCCTTCCTTTATTCCTTCCTTCCTTGCTTCCTTCCTTCCTTCCTTCCCTCCTTTCCTGTCTTTTCTTCCTTCCTTTCTCCCCTCCTTCATTCCTTCCTTCCTCACCTCCCTCATTCCTTCCTTCCATCCTTCCTTCCTTCCTTCACTACCTACTTGCCAGGTTTCCTTCACTCCCATCCTTTTCCTTCCTTCCATCCTTCCTTCCTTCCTTCCTTCCTTCCTTCCTTCCCTCCCTTCCTTTCTTCATTCCTTCCTTCCCTCCCTTCCTTTTCCCTTCCTACTTTCTTTCCTTCCTTCCTTTTTTTCCTTCCTCTCTTCGTTCCTTCCTTTTTTCCTTCCTTCCTTGCTTCCTTTCTTCCTTCCCTCCCTTCCTGTCTTTTCTTCCTTCCTTCCTTCCTTCCTTCCTTCCTTTCTCCCCTTCATCATTCCTTCCTTCCTCACCTCCCTCATTCCTTCCTTCCATCCTTCCTTCCTTCCTTCACTACCTACTTGCCAGGTTTCTTCACTCCCATCCTTTTCCTTCCTTCCATCCTTCCTTCCTTCCTTCCGTCCTTTTTTCCTGTCTTCCTTCCTTTCTCTCCTCCCTCATTTCTTCCTTCCTTCCTGCCATCCTTCCTTCCTTTCTTCTTTCCTTCCTTACTTAATTGCCAGCTTCTCTACACTGCCATCCTTTCCCTTTTTTCTCTCCTTCCTACCTTTCTGCCTGCCTTCTTTCTTTCCTTCCTTCCTTTTATCCTTCCTTCCTTTCCATCTTTCCTTCCTTCCTTCCTTCCTTCCTTCCTTCCTTCCTTCCTTCCGTTTTTCTTTCCTTCCTTCCTTCCTTCCTTCCTTCTTTCCTTCCTTCCCCTCTTCCTTCCTTCCTTCCTTCTTTTTTTCCTTCCTTCCTTGTTTCCTTCCTTCCCTCCCTCCCTTCCTGTCTTCCTTCCTTCCCTCCCTTTCTTTTTCCCCTCCTTCCTTCCTTCCTTCCTTCCTTCCTTCCTTCCTTCATTTCTTCCTTCATTTCTTCCTTCCTTTCTCCCCTCCCTCATTCCTTCCTTCCTCCCCTATTTCTTTCCTTCCTTCCTTTCTTTCTTTCTTTTTTCCTTCCTTCCTTCCTTTCTCCCCTCCCTCATTCCTTCCTTCCTTCCTCACCTCCCTCATTCCTTCCTTCCTTCCCATCCTTCCTTCCTTACTTCATTGCCAGCTTCCCTACACTCCCATCCTTTCCCTTTCTTCCTTCCTTCCTACCTTTCTTCCTGCCTTCTTTCTTTTATTCTTTCCTTTCTTCCTTCCTTCCTTCCTTTCCTTCTTTCCTTCCTTTATTCCTTCCTTCCATCCTTCCTTCCTTCCTTCCTTCACTACCTACTTGCCAAGATTTCATTCACACCCATCCTTTTCCTTCCTTCCATCCTTCCTTCCTTCCTACTTTCCGTCGTTCCTTCCTTTCTTTCTCCCCTCCCTCATTTCTTCCTTGCTGCCATCCTTCCTTCCTTTCTTCCATCCTCACTTAATTGCCAGCTTCTCTACACTCCCATCCTTTCCCTTCCTTTTTTCCTACCTTTCTTCCTGCCTTCTTTCTTTCCTTCCTTTCTTCCTTCCTTCCTTTCTTTCCTTCATTCCTTCCTTTTATCCTTCCTACCTTCCTTTCCTTCTTTCCTTCCTTCCTTTCCTACCTGCTTCCTAGGTTTCCTTTACCTTCCATCCTTTCCCTTCCTTCCTTCCTGTTTTTCCTTCCTTCCTTTTATCCTTCCTTCCTTTCCTTCTTTCCTTCCTTCCTTCCTTCCTTCCTTCCTTCCTTCCTTCCTTCCTTCCTTCTTTCCTTCCTTCCTTCTTTCCTTCCTTCCTTCCTTACTCCCTTCCTTCCTTCCGTTTTTCTTTCCTTCCTTCCTTCCTTCCTTCTTTCCTTCCTTCCTCTCTTCCTTCCTTCCTTCCTTCCTCTCTTCCTTCCTTTTTTCCTTCCTTCCTTCCTTGTTTCCTTCCTTCCCTCCCTCCCTTCCTGTCTTCCTTCCTTCCCTCCCTTTCTTTTTCCCCTTATTCTTTCCTTCCTTCCTTCCTTCCTTCCTTCCTTCCTTCCTTCCTTCCTTCCTTCCTTTCTCCCCTCCCTCATTCCTTCCTTCCTCCCCTATTTCTTTCCTTCCTTCCTTTCTTTCTTTCTTTCTTCCTTCCTTCCTTACTCCCCTCCCTCATTCCTTCCTTCCTTCCTTCCTTCCTCCCTCATTCCTTCCTTCCTTCCATCCTTCCTTCCTTCCTTACTTCATTGCCAGCTTCCCTACACTCCCATCCTTTCCCTTTCTTCCTTCCTTCCTACCTTTCTTCCTGCCTTCTTTGTTTTATTCTTTCCTTTCTTTCTTCCTTCCTTTCCTTCTTTCCTTCCTTTATTCCTTCCTTCCTTGCTTCCTTCCTTCCTTCCCTCCCTTCCTGTCTTTTCTTCCTTCCTTCCTTCCTTCCTTCCTTCGTTCCTTCCTTTCTCCCCTCCTTCATTCCTTCCTTCCTCACCTCCCTCATTCCTTCCTTCCATCCTTCCTTCCTTCCTTCCTTCACTACCTACTTGTCAGGTATCCTTCACTCCCATCCTTTTCCTTAATTCCATCCTTCCTTCCTTCCTTCCCTCCCTTCCTTTCTTCATTCCTTCCTTCCCTCCCTTCCTTTTCCCTTCCGGCTTTCTTTCCTTCCTTCCTTCCTTTTTTTCCTTCCTTCCTTTTTTCCTTCCTTCCTTGCTTCCTTCCTTCCTTCCTTCCTTCCCTCCCTTCCTGTCTTTTCTTCCTTCCTTCCTTCCTTTCTCCCCTCCTTCATTCCTTCCTTCCTCACCTCCCTCATTCCTTCCTTCCATCCTTCCTTCCTTCCTTCACTACCTACTTCCCAGGTTTCTTCACTCCCATCCTTTTCCTTCCTTCCATCCTTCCTTCCTTCCGTCCTTTTTTCCTGTCTTCCTTCCTTTCTCTCCTCCCTCATTTCTTCCTTCCTTCCTGCCATCCTTCCTTCCTTTCTTCTTTCCTTCCTTACTTAATTGCCAGCTTCTCTACACTGCCATCCTTTCCCTTTTTTCCCTCCTTCTTTCTTTCCTTCCTTCCTTCCTTCCTTCATTTCTTCCTTCCTTCCTTCCTTTCTTCCTTCCTTCCTTTCTTCCTTCCTTCCTTCCTTCCTTCCCTCCCTTCCTTTCTTCATTCCTTCCTTCCCTCCCTGCCTTTTCCCTTCCTGCTTTCTTTCCTTCCTTCCTTCCTTTTTTTCCTGCCTTCCTCTCTTCCTTCCTTCCTTTTTTCCTTCCTTCCTTGCTTCCTTCCCTCCCTTCCTGTCTTTTCTTCCTTCCTTCCTTCCTTCCTTTCTCCCCTCCTTCATTCCTTCCTTCCTCACCTCCCTCATTCCTTCCTTCCATCCTTCCTTCCTTCCTTCACTACCTACTTACTAGGTTTCTTCACTCCCATCCTTTTCCTTCCTTCCATCCTTCCTTCCTTCCTTCCTTCCTTCCTTCCTTCCGTCCTTTTTTCCTGTCTTCCTTCCTTTCTCTCCTCCCTCATTTCTTCCTTCCTTCCTTCCATCCTTCCTTCCTTTCTTCTTTCCTTCCTTACTTAATTGCCAGCTTCTCTACACTGCCATCCTTTCCCTTTTTTCCCTCCTTCCTACCTTTCTGCCTGCCTTCTTTCTTTCCTTCCTTCCTTCATTTCTTCCTTCCTTCCTTTTTTCCTTCCTTCCTTCCTTCCCTCCCTTCCTTTCTAACTTCCTTCCTTCCCTCCCTTCCTTTTTCCCCACTTCTTTCCTTCCTTCCTTCCTTCCTTCCTTCCTTCCTCCACTCCCTCATTCCGTCCTTCCTCAACTCCCTCATTCCTTCCTTCCATCCTTCCTTCCTTCCTTCCTTCCTTCCTTCCTTCACTACCTACTTGCCAGGTTTCCTTCACACCCATCCTTTTCCTTCCTTCCATCCGTCCTTCCTTCCTACTTTCCGTCCTTCCTTCCTTTCTCCCCTCCCTCATTTCTTCCTTCCTGCCATCCTTCCTTCCTTTCTTCCATCCTCACTTAATTGCCAGCTTCTCTACACTCCCATCCTTTCCCTTCCTTCCTTCCTTCCTACCTTTCTTCCTGCCTTCTTTCTTTCCTTCCTTTCGTCCTTCCTTCCTTTCTTTCCTTCATTCCTTCCTTTTATCCTTCCTTCCTTTCTTTCCTTCTTTCCTTCCTTCCTTTCCTACCTGCTTGCTAGGTTTCCTTTACCTTCCATCCTTTCCCTTCCTTCCTTCCTTTTATCCTTCCTTCCTTTCCTTCTTTCCTTCCTTCCTTCCTTCCTTCCTTCCTTCCTTCCTTCCTTCTTTCCTTCCTTCCTTCCTTACTCCCTTCCTTCCTTCCGTTTTTCTTTCCTTCCTTCCTTCCTTCTTTCCTTCCTTCCTCTCTTCCTTCCTTCCTTCCTTCCTTCCTTCCTCTCTTCCTTCCTTTTTTCCTTCCTTCCTTGTTTCCTTCCTTCCCTCCCTCCCTTCCTGTCTTCCTTCCTTCCCTCCCTTTCTTTTTCCCCTTATTCTTTCCTTCCTTCCTTCCTTCCTTCCTTCCTTCATTTCTTCCTTCCTTTCTCCCCTCCCTCATTCCTTCCTTCCTCCCCTATTTCTTTCCTTCCTTCCTTTCTTCTTCCTTCCTTCCTTTCTCCCCTCCCTCATTCCTTCCTTCCTTCCTCACCTCCCTCATTCCTTCCGTCCTTTCTTCCTTCCTTCCTACCTTTCTTCCTGCCTTCTTTCTTTTATTCTTTCCTTTCTTCCTTCCTTCCTTTCCTTCTTTCCTTCCTTTATTCCTTCCTTCCTTGCTTCCTTCCTTACTTCCTTCCCTCCTTTCCTGTCTTTTCTTCCTTCCTTTCTCCCCTCCTTCATTCCTTCCTTCCTCACCTCCCTCATTCCTTCCTTCCATCCTTCCTTCCTTCCTTCACTACCTACTTGCCAGGTTTCCTTCACTCCCATCCTTTTCCTTCCTTCCATCCTTCCTTCCTTCCTTCCTTCCTTCCTTCCTTCCCTCCCTTCCTTTCTTCATTCCTTCCTTCCCTCCCTTCCTTTTCCCTTCCTACTTTCTTTCCTTCCTTCCTTTTTTTCCTTCCTCTCTTCCTTCCTTCCTTTTTCCTTCCTTCCTTGCTTCCTTTCTTCCTTCCCTCCCTTCCTGTCTTTTCTTCCTTTCTTCCTTCCTTCCTTCCTTCCTTCCTTTCTCCCCTCCATCATTCCTTCCTTCCTCACCTCCCTCATTCCTTCCTTCCATCCTTCCTTTCTTCCTTCACTACCTACTTGCCAGGTTTCTTCACTCCCATCCTTTTCCTTCCTTCCATCCTTCCTTCCTTCCTTCCTTCCGTCCTTTTTTTCCTGTCTTCCTTCCTTTCTCTCCTCCCTCATTTCTTCCTTCCTTCCTGCCATCCTTCCTTCCTTTCTTCTTTCCTTCCTTACTTAATTGCCAGCTTCTCTACACTGCCATCCTTTCCCTTTTTTCCCTCCTTCCTACCTTTCTGCCTGCCTTCTTTCTTTCCTTCCTTCCTTCATTTCTTCCTTCCTTCCTTTTTTCCTTCCTTCCTTCCTTCCCTCCCTTCCTTTCTAACTTCCTTCCTTCCCTCCCTTCCTTTTTCCCCACTTCTTTCCTTCCTTCCTTCCTTCCTTCCTTCCTTCCTCCACTCCCTCATTCCGTCCTTCCTCAACTCCCTCATTCCTTCCTTCCATCCTTCCTTCCTTCCTTCCTTCCTTCCTTCACTACCTACTTGCCAGGTTTCCTTCACACCCATCCTTTTCCTTCCTTCCATCCGTCCTTCCTTCCTACTTTCCGTCCTTCCTTCCTTTCTCCCCTCCCTCATTTCTTCCTTCCTGCCATCCTTCCTTCCTTTCTTCCATCCTCACTTAATTGCCAGCTTCTCTACACTCCCATCCTTTCCCTTCCTTCCTTCCTTCCTACCTTTCTTCCTGCCTTCTTTCTTTCCTTCCTTTCGTCCTTCCTTCCTTTCTTTCCTTCATTCCTTCCTTTTATCCTTCCTTCCTTTCTTTCCTTCTTTCCTTCCTTCCTTTCCTACCTGCTTGCTAGGTTTCCTTTACCTTCCATCCTTTCCCTTCCTTCCTTCCTTTTATCCTTCCTTCCTTTCCTTCTTTCCTTCCTTCCTTCCTTCCTTCCTTCCTTCTTTCCTTCCTTCCTTCCTTACTCCCTTCCTTCCTTCCGTTTTTCTTTCCTTCCTTCCTTCCTTCTTTCCTTCCTTCCTCTCTTCCTTCCTTCCTTCCTTCCTTCCTTCCTCTCTTCCTTCCTTTTTTCCTTCCTTCCTTGTTCCTTCCTTCCCTCCCTCCCTTCCTGTCTTCCTTCCTTCCCTCCCTTTCTTTTTCCCCTTATTCTTTCCTTCCTTCCTTCCTTCCTTCCTTCATTTCTTCCTTCCTTTCTCCCCTCCCTCATTCCTTCCTTCCTCCCCTATTTCTTTCCTTCCTTCCTTTCTTTCTTCCTTCTCCTTTCTCCCCTCCCTCATTCCTTCCTTCCTTCCTCACCTCCCTCATTCCTTCCGTCCTTTCTTCCTTCCTTCCTACCTTTCTTCCTGCCTTCTTTCTTTTATTCTTTCCTTTCTTCCTTCCTTCCTTTCCTTCTTTCCTTCCTTTATTCCTTCCTTCCTTGCTTCCTTCCTTACTTCCTTCCCTCCTTTCCTGTCTTTTCTTCCTTCCTTTCTCCCCTCCTTCATTCCTTCCTTCCTCACCTCCCTCATTCCTTCCTTCCATCCTTCCTTCCTTCCTTCACTACCTACTTGCCAGGTTTCCTTCACTCCCATCCTTTTCCTTCCTTCCATCCTTCCTTCCTTCCTTCCTTCCTTCCTTCCTTCCTTCCCTCCCTTCCTTCTTCATTCCTTCCTTCCCTCCCTTCCTTTTCCCTTCCTACTTTCTTTCCTTCCTTCCTTTTTTTCCTTCCTCTCTTCCTTCCTTCCTTTTTTCCTTCCTTCCTTGCTTCCTTTCTTCCTTCCCTCCCTTCCTGTCTTTTCTTCCTTTCTTCCTTCCTTCCTTCCTTCCTTCCTTTCTCCCCTCCATCATTCCTTCCTTCCTCACCTCCCTCATTCCTTCCTTCCATCCTTCCTTTCTTCCTTCACTACCTACTTGCCAGGTTTCTTCACTCCCATCCTTTTCCTTCCTTCCATCCTTCCTTCCTTCCTTCCTTCCGTCCTTTTTTCCTGTCTTCCTTCCTTTCTCTCCTCCCTCATTTCCTTCCTTCCTTCCTGCCATCCTTCCTTCCTTTCTTCTTTCCTTCCTTACTTAATTGCCAGCTTCTCTACACTGCCATCCTTTCCCTTTTTTCCCTCCTTCCTACCTTTCTGCCTGCCTTCTTTCTTTCCTTCCTTCCTTTTATCCTTCCTTCCTTTCCATCTTTCCTTCCTTCCTTCCTTCCTTCCTTCCTTCCTTCCTTCCTTCCTTCCTTCCTTCCGTTTTTCTTTCCTTCCTTCCTTCCTTCTTTCCTTCCTTCCCCTCTTCCTTCCTTCCTTCTTGTTTTTCCTTCCTTCCTTGTTTCCTTCCTTCCCTCCCTCCCTTCCTGTCTTCCTTCCTTCCCTCCCTTTCTTTTTCCCCTCCTTCCTTCCTTCCTTCCTTCCTTCCTTCCTTCATTTCTTCCTTCATTTCTTCCTTCCTTTCTCCCCTCCCTCATTCCTTCCTTCCTCCCCTATTTCTTTCCTTCCTTCCTTTCTTTCTTTCTTTCTTCCTTCCTTCCTTCCTTTCTCCCCTCCCTCATTCCTTCCTTCCTTCCTCACCTCCCTCATTCCTTCCTATCTTCCCATCCTTCCTTCCTTACTTCATTGCCAGCTTCCCTACACTCCCATCCTTTCCCTTTCTTCCTTCCTTCCTACCTTTCTTCCTGCCTTCTTTCATTTATTCTTTCCTTTCTTCCTTCCTTCCTTCCTTTCCTTCTTTCCTTCCTTTATTCCTTCCTTCCTTCCTTCCTTCCTTCCTTCCTAACTTCCTTTCCTTTTTTCCTTCCTTCCTTCTTCCTTCCTCTCCTTCTTTCCTTCCTTCCTTTTTCCTTCTTTACTTCCTTCCTTCCAACCTTCCTTCCTTCATTCGTTCCTTCCTTCCCTCCCCTCCTTTCCATTCCTTTATTCCCTTCCTTCCTTTTTTCCTTCTTTCTTTCTTTCCTTCCTTTCTTCTTTCCTTTCTTCCTACCTTCCTTCCTTTCTCCCCTTCCTCATTCCTTCCTTCTTTCCTCACCTCCCTCATTCCTTCCTTCCTTCCTTCCTTCCTTCCTTCCTTCCTTCCTTCCTTCCATCCTTCATTCGTTCCTTCCTTCCTTCGCTACCTACTTGCCAGGTTTCCTTCACTCCCCTCCTTTCCCTTCCTTACTTACTTCCTTCCTTTCTTTATTCCTTACTTCTTTACTTACTTGCCAGCTTCCCTTCACTCCCCTCCTTTCCATTCCTTTATTCCCTTCCTTCCTTCCTTCCTTCCTTCCTTCCATCCTTTTTTCCTTCCTTCCGTCCTTCCTTCCTTCCTTCCATCCTGACTCCCTTCCTTCCTTACTTCCTTCCTTTCTTCCTCTCTTCCTTCCTTCCTTTTTTCCTTCCTTCCTTCCCTCCCTTCCTTTCTTCCTTCCTTCCCTCCCTTCCTTTTCCCTTCCTTCTTTCTTTCCTGCCTTCCTTCCTTCCTTTTTTTCCTTTTTTTTCCTTCCTTCCTCTCTTCCTTCCTTCCTTTTTTCCTTCCTTCCTTGCTTCCTTCCTTCCCTCCCTTCCTGTCTTTTCTTCCTTCCTTCCTTCCTTCCTTCCTTTCTCCCCTCCTTCATTCCTTCCTGTCTTTCCTTCCTTCCTCTCTACCTTCTTTCCTTTTTCCTTCCTTCCTTCCTTCATTCTTCCTTCCTATCTCCCCTCCCTCATTCCTTCTTTCATTCCTTCCTTCCTCCCCTCTTTCCTTCCTTCCTTCTTTCCTTTTTTCTTCCTTCCTTCCTTTCTCCTCTCCCTCATTCCTTCCTTCCTCACCTCCCTCATTCCTTCCTTCCATCCGTCCTTCCTTCCTTCACTACCTACTTGCCAGGTTTCCTTCACTCACATCCTTTTCCTTCCTTCCTTCCTTCCTTCCTTCCTTCCTTCCTTCCTTCCTTCCTTCCTTCCTTCCTTTCTCCCCTCCCTCATTTCTTCCTTCCTTCCTTCCTGCCATCCTTCCTTCCTTCCCTCCCTCCCTTCCTGTCTTCCTTCCTTCCCTCCCTTTCTTTTTCCCCTTATTCTTTCCTTCCTTCTTTCTTTCCTTCCTTCCTTTCTTCCTTCCTTCATTTCTTCCTTCCTTTCTCCCCTCCCTCATTTCTTCCTTCCTCCCCTATTTCCTTCCTTCCTTCCTTCCTTCCTTCCTTTCTTTCTTTCTTTCTTTCTTTCTTTCTTTCTTCCTTCCTTCCTTCCTTCCTTCCTTCCTCTCTTCCTTCCTTCCTTTTTTCCTTCCTTCCTTCCTTCCCTCCCTTCCTGTCTAACTTCCTTCCTTCCCTCCCTTCCTTTTTCCCCTCGTTCTTTCCTTCCTTCCTTCCTTCTTTCGTTCCTTCCTTCCTTCCTTTCTCCCCTCCCTCATTCCTTCCTTCCTTCATTACCTCCCTCATTCTTTCCTTCCTTCAATACTTCCTTCCTTCCTTCCTTACTTCATTGCCAGCTTCCCTACACTGCCATCCTTTCCCTTTCTTCCTTCCTTCCTACCTTTCTTCCTGCCTTCTTTCATTTTTTCTTTCCTTTCTTCCTTCCTTCCTTTCCTTCTTTCCTTCCTTTATTCCTTCCTTCCTTCCTAACTTCCTTTCCTTCTTTCCTTCCTTCCTTTTTTCCTTCCCTCCTTCTTCCTTCCTTTCCTTCTTTCCTTCCTTCCTTCTTTTTTCCTACTTTTCCTTCCTTCCTTCCAACCTTCCTTCCTTCATTCGTTCCTTCCTTCCCTCCCCTCCTTTCCATTCCTTTATTACCTTCCTTTCTTTTTCCTTCTTTCTTTCTTTCCTTCCTTCCTTCTTTCCTTTCTTCCTTCCTTCTTTCCTTTCTCCCCTTCCTCATTCCTTCCTTCTTTCCTCACCTCCCTCATTCCTTCCTTCCTTCCTTCCATCCTTCCTTCCTTCCTTCGCTACCTACTTGCCAGGTTTCCTTCACTCCCCTCCTTTCCCTTCCTTCCTTACTTCCTTCCTTCCTTTCTTTATTCCTTACTTCTTCACTTACTTGCCAGCTTCCCTTCACTCCCCTCCTTTCCATTCCTTTATTCCATTCCTTCCTTCCTTCCTTCCTTCCTATCTTCCTTCCTTTTTTCCTTCCTTCCTTTTTTCCTTCCTTCCTTTCCTTCTTTCCTTCGTTCCTTTCTTCCTTCCTTCCTTCCTTCTTTTTCTCCTTCCTTCCTTTCCTTCTTTACTTCTGTCCTTCCTTCTTTCCTTTCCTTCTTTCCTTTTTTCTTTCCTTTCTTCCTTCCTTCCTTTTTTCCTTCCTTCCTTACTCCCTTCCTTCCTTTCTTCCTTCTTTCCTTTTTTCCTTCCTTCCTTTCTTCCTTCCTCTCTTCCTTCCTTCCTTTTTTCCTTGCTTCCTTCCCTTCCTTCCTTCCTTCTTTCCTTCCTTCCTTCATTCCTTCCCTCCCTTCCTTTTTCCCCTCCTTCCTTCCTTCCTTTTTTCCTTCCTTCCTTGCTTCCTTCCCTCCCTTCCTGTCTTTTCTTCCTTCCTTCCTTCCTTCCTTTCTCCCCTCCTTCATTCCTTCCTTCCTCACCTCCCTCATTCCTTCCTTCCATCCTTCCTTCCTTCCTTCACTACCTACTTGCTAGGTTTCTTCACTCCCATCCTTTTCCTTCCTTCCATCCTTCCTTCCTTCCTTCTTTCCTTCCTTCCTTCCTTCCGTCCTTTTTTCCTGTCTTCCTTCCTTTCTCTCCTCCCTCATTTCTTCCTTCCTTCCTTCCATCCTTCCTTCCTTTCCTCTTTCCTTCCTTACTTAATTGCCAGCTTCTCTACACTGCCATCCTTTCCCTTTTTTCCCTCCTTCCTACCTTTCTGCCTGCCTTCTTTCTTTCCTTCCTTCCTTCATTTCTTCCTTCCTTCCTTTTTTCCTTCCTTCCTTCCTTCCCTCCCTTCCTTTCTAACTTCCTGCCTTCCCTCCCTTCCTTTTTCCCCACTTCTTTCCTTCCTTCCTTCCTTCCTTCCTTCCTTCCTTCCTTCCTTCCTTCCTTCCTTCCTCCACTCCCTCATTCCGTCCTTCCTCAACTCCCTCATTCCTTCCTTCCATCCTTCCTTCCTTCCTTCCTTCCTTCACTACCTACTTGCCAGGTTTCCTTCACACCCATCCTTTTCCTTCCTTCCATCCGTCCTTCCTTCCTACTTTCCGTCCTTCCTTCCTTTCTCCCCTCCCTCATTTCTTCCTTCCTGCCATCCTTCCTTCCTTTCTTCCATCCTCACTTAATTGCCAGCTTCTCTACACTCCCATCCTTTCCCTTCCTTCCTTCCTTCCTTCCTTCCTACCTTTCTTCCTGCCTTCTTTCTTTCCTTCCTTTCGTCCTTCCTTCCTTTCTTTCCTTCATTCCTTCCTTTTATCCTTCCTTCCTTTCTTTCCTTCTTTCCTTCCTTCCTTTCCTACCTGCTTGCTAGGTTTCCTTTACCTTCCATCCTTTCCCTTCCTTCCTTCCTTTTATCCTTCCTTCCTTTCCTTCTTTCCTTCCTTCCTTCCTTCCTTCCTTCTTTCCTTCCTTCCTTCCTTACTCCCTTCCTTCCTTCCGTTTTTCTTTCCTTCCTTCCTTCCTTCTTTCCTTCCTTCCTCTCTTCCTTCCTTCCTTCCTTCCTTCCTTCCTTCCTTCCTTCCTCTCTTCCTTCCTTTTTTCCTTCCTTCCTTGTTTCCTTCCTTCCCTCCCTCCCTTCCTGTCTTCCTTCCTTCCCTCCCTTTCTTTTTCCCCTTATTCTTTCCTTCCTTCCTTCCTTCCTTCCTTCCTTCCTTCCTTCCTTCCTTCCTTCATTTCTTCCTTCCTTTCTCCCCTCCCTCATTCCTTCCTTCCTCCCCTATTTCTTTCCTTACTTCCTTTCTTTCTTCCTTCCTTCCTTTCTCCCCTCCCTCATTCCTTCCTTCCTTCCTCACCTCCCTCATTCCTTCCGTCCTTCCATCCTTCCTTCCTTCCTTACTTCATTGCCAGCTTCCCTACACTCCCATCCTTTCCCTTTCTTCCTTCCTTCCTACCTTTCTTCCTGCCTTCTTTCTTTTATTCTTTCCTTTCTTCCTTCCTTCCTTTCCTTCTTTCCTTCCTTTATTCCTTCCTTCCTTGCTTCCTTCCTTCCTTCCTTCCCTCCTTTCCTGTCTTTTCTTCTTCCTTTCTCCCCTCCTTCATTCCTTCCTTCCTCACCTCCCTCATTCCTTCCTTCCATCCTTCCTTCCTTCCTTCACTACCTACTTGCCAGGTTTCCTTCACTCCCATCCTTTTCCTTCCTTCCATCCTTCCTTCCTTCCTTCCTTCCTTCCTTCCTTCCCTCCCTTCCTTTCTTCATTCCTTCCTTCCCTCCCTTCCTTTTCCCTTCCTACTTTCTTTCCTTCCTTCCTTTTTTTCCTTCCTCTCTTCGTTCCTTCCTTTTTTCCTTCCTTCCTTGCTTCCTTTCTTCCTTCCCTCCCTTCCTGTCTTTTCTTCCTTCCTTCCTTCCTTCCTTCCTTCCTTCCTTTCTCCCCTTCATCATTCCTTCCTTCCTCACCTCCCTCATTCCTTCCTTCCATCCTTCCTTCCTTCCTTCACTACCTACTTGCCAGGTTTCTTCACTCCCATCCTTTTCCTTCCTTCCATCCTTCCTTCCTTCCTTCCGTCCTTTTTTCCTGTCTTCCTTCCTTTCTCTCCTCCCTCATTTCTTCCTTCCTTCCTGCCATCCTTCCTTCCTTTCTTCTTTCCTTCCTTACTTAATTGCCAGCTTCTCTACACTGCCATCCTTTCCCTTTTTTCTCTCCTTCCTACCTTTCTGCCTGCCTTCTTTCTTTCCTTCCTTCCTTTTATCCTTCCTTCCTTTCCATCTTTCCTTCCTTCCTTCCTTCCTTCCTTCCTTCCTTCCTTCCTTCCGTTTTTCTTTCCTTCCTTCCTTCCTTCCTTCCTTCTTTCCTTCCTTCCCCTCTTCCTTCCTTCCTTCCTTCTTTTTTTCCTTCCTTCCTTGTTTCCTTCCTTCCCTCCCTCCCTTCCTGTCTTCCTTCCTTCCCTCCCTTTCTTTTTCCCCTCCTTCCTTCCTTCCTTCCTTCCTTCCTTCCTTCCTTCATTCTTCCTTCATTTCTTCCTTCCTTTCTCCCCTCCCTCATTCCTTCCTTCCTCCCCTATTTCTTTCCTTCCTTCCTTTCTTTCTTTCTTTTTTCCTTCCTTCCTTCCTTTCTCCCCTCCCTCATTCCTTCCTTCCTTCCTCACCTCCCTCATTCCTTCCTTCCTTCCCATCCTTCCTTCCTTACTTCATTGCCAGCTTCCCTACACTCCCATCCTTTCCCTTTCTTCCTTCCTTCCTACCTTTCTTCCTGCCTTCTTTCTTTTATTCTTTCCTTTCTTCCTTCCTTCCTTCCTTTCCTTCTTTCCTTCCTTTATTCCTTCCTTCCATCCTTCCTTCCTTCCTTCCTTCACTACCTACTTGCCAAGATTTCATTCACACCCATCCTTTTCCTTCCTTCCATCCTTCCTTCCTTCCTACTTTCCGTCGTTCCTTCCTTTCTTTCTCCCCTCCCTCATTTCTTCCTTGCTGCCATCCTTCCTTCCTTTCTTCCATCCTCACTTAATTGCCAGCTTCTCTACACTCCCATCCTTTCCCTTCCTTTTTTCCTACCTTTCTTCCTGCCTTCTTTCTTTCCTTCCTTTCTTCCTTCCTTCCTTTCTTTCCTTCATTCCTTCCTTTTATCCTTCCTACCTTCCTTTCCTTCTTTCCTTCCTTCCTTTCCTACCTGCTTCCTAGGTTTCCTTTACCTTCCATCCTTTCCCTTCCTTCCTTCCTGTTTTTCCTTCCTTCCTTTTATCCTTCCTTCCTTTCCTTCTTTCCTTCCTTCCTTCCTTCCTTCCTCCTTCCTTCCTTCCTTCCTTCCTTCCTTCTTTCCTTCCTTCCTTCTTTCCTTCCTTCCTTCCTTACTCCCTTCCTTCCTTCCGTTTTTCTTTCCTTCCTTCCTTCCTTCCTTCTTTCCTTCCTTCCTCTCTTCCTTCCTTCCTTCCTTCCTCTCTTCCTTCCTTTTTTCCTTCCTTCCTTCCTTGTTTCCTTCCTTCCCTCCCTCCCTTCCTGTCTTCCTTCCTTCCCTCCCTTTCTTTTTCCCCTTATTCTTTCCTTCCTTCCTTCCTTCCTTCCTTCCTTCCTTCCTTCCTTCCTTCCTTCCTTTCTCCCCTCCCTCATTCCTTCCTTCCTCCCCTATTTCTTTCCTTCCTTCCTTTCTTTCTTTCTTTCTTCCTTCCTTCCTTACTCCCCTCCCTCATTCCTTCCTTCCTTCCTTCCTTCCTCCCTCATTCCTTCCTTCCTTCCATCCTTCCTTCCTTCCTTACTTCATTGCCAGCTTCCCTACACTCCCATCCTTTCCCTTTCTTCCTTCCTTCCTACCTTTCTTCCTGCCTTCTTTGTTTTATTCTTTCCTTTCTTTCTTCCTTCCTTTCCTTCTTTCCTTCCTTTATTCCTTCCTTCCTTGCTTCCTTCCTTCCTTCCCTCCCTTCCTGTCTTTTCTTCCTTCCTTCCTTCCTTCCTTCCTTCCTTCGTTCCTTCCTTTCTCCCCTCCTTCATTCCTTCCTTCCTCACCTCCCTCATTCCTTCCTTCCATCCTTCCTTCCTTCCTTCCTTCACTACCTACTTGTCAGGTATCCTTCACTCCCATCCTTTTCCTTAATTCCATCCTTCCTTCCTTCCTTCCCTCCCTTCCTTTCTTCATTCCTTCCTTCCCTCCCTTCCTTTTCCCTTCCGGCTTTCTTTCCTTCCTTCCTTCCTTTTTTTCCTTCCTTCCTTTTTTCCTTCCTTCCTTGCTTCCTTCCTTCCTTCCTTCCTTCCCTCCCTTCCTGTCTTTTCTTCCTTCCTTCCTTCCTTTCTCCCCTCCTTCATTCCTTCCTTCCTCACCTCCCTCATTCCTTCCTTCCATCCTTCCTTCCTTCCTTCACTACCTACTTCCCAGGTTTCTTCACTCCCATCCTTTTCCTTCCTTCCATCCTTCCTTCCTTCCGTCCTTTTTTCCTGTCTTCCTTCCTTTCTCTCCTCCCTCATTTCTTCCTTCCTTCCTGCCATCCTTCCTTCCTTTCTTCTTTCCTTCCTTACTTAATTGCCAGCTTCTCTACACTGCCATCCTTTCCCTTTTTTCCCTCCTTCTTTCTTTCCTTCCTTCCTTCCTTCCTTCATTTCTTCCTTCCTTCCTTCCTTTCTTCCTTCCTTCCTTTCTTCCTTCCTTCCTTCCTTCCTTCCCTCCCTTCCTTTCTTCATTCCTTCCTTCCCTCCCTGCCTTTTCCCTTCCTGCTTTCTTTCCTTCCTTCCTTCCTTTTTTTCCTGCCTTCCTCTCTTCCTTCCTTCCTTTTTTCCTTCCTTCCTTGCTTCCTTCCCTCCCTTCCTGTCTTTTCTTCCTTCCTTCCTTCCTTCCTTTCTCCCCTCCTTCATTCCTTCCTTCCTCACCTCCCTCATTCCTTCCTTCCATCCTTCCTTCCTTCCTTCACTACCTACTTACTAGGTTTCTTCACTCCCATCCTTTTCCTTCCTTCCATCCTTCCTTCCTTCCTTCCTTCCTTCCTTCCTTCCGTCCTTTTTTCCTGTCTTCCTTCCTTTCTCTCCTCCCTCATTTCTTCCTTCCTTCCTTCCATCCTTCCTTCCTTTCTTCTTTCCTTCCTTACTTAATTGCCAGCTTCTCTACACCTGCCATCCTTTCCCTTTTTTCCCTCCTTCCTACCTTTCTGCCTGCCTTCTTTCTTTCCTTCCTTCCTTCATTTCTTCCTTCCTTCCTTTTTTCCTTCCTTCCTTCCTTCCCTCCCTTCCTTTCTAACTTCCTTCCTTCCCTCCCTTCCTTTTTCCCCACTTCTTTCCTTCCTTCCTTCCTTCCTTCCTTCCTTCCTCCACTCCCTCATTCCGTCCTTCCTCAACTCCCTCATTCCTTCCTTCCATCCTTCCTTCCTTCCTTCCTTCCTTCCTTCCTTCACTACCTACTTGCCAGGTTTCCTTCACACCCATCCTTTTCCTTCCTTCCATCCGTCCTTCCTTCCTACTTTCCGTCCTTCCTTCCTTTCTCCCCTCCCTCATTTCTTCCTTCCTGCCATCCTTCCTTCCTTTCTTCCATCCTCACTTAATTGCCAGCTTCTCTACACTCCCATCCTTTCCCTTCCTTCCTTCCTTCCTACCTTTCTTCCTGCCTTCTTTCTTTCCTTCCTTTCGTCCTTCCTTCCTTTCTTTCCTTCATTCCTTCCTTTTATCCTTCCTTCCTTTCTTTCCTTCTTTCCTTCCTTCCTTTCCTACCTGCTTGCTAGGTTTCCTTTACCTTCCATCCTTTCCCTTCCTTCCTTCCTTTTATCCTTCCTTCCTTTCCTTCTTTCCTTCCTTCCTTCCTTCCTTCCTTCCTTCCTTCCTTCCTTCTTTCCTTCCTTCCTTCCTTACTCCCTTCCTTCCTTCCGTTTTTCTTTCCTTCCTTCCTTCCTTCTTTCCTTCCTTCCTCTCTTCCTTCCTTCCTTCCTTCCTTCCTTCCTCTCTTCCTTCCTTTTTTCCTTCCTTCCTTGTTTCCTTCCTTCCCTCCCTCCCTTCCTGTCTTCCTTCCTTCCCTCCCTTTCTTTTTCCCCTTATTCTTTCCTTCCTTCCTTCCTTCCTTCCTTCCTTCATTTCTTCCTTCCTTTCTCCCCTCCCTCATTCCTTCCTTCCTCCCCTATTTCTTTCCTTCCTTCCTTTCTTTCTTCCTTCCTTCCTTTCTCCCCTCCCTCATTCCTTCCTTCCTTCCTCACCTCCCTCATTCCTTCCGTCCTTTCTTCCTTCCTTCCTACCTTTCTTCCTGCCTTCTTTCTTTTATTCTTTCCTTTCTTCCTTCCTTCCTTTCCTTCTTTCCTTCCTTTATTCCTTCCTTCCTTGCTTCCTTCCTTACTTCCTTCCCTCCTTTCCTGTCTTTTCTTCCTTCCTTTCTCCCCTCCTTCATTCCTTCCTTCCTCACCTCCCTCATTCCTTCCTTCCATCCTTCCTTCCTTCCTTCACTACCTACTTGCCAGGTTTCCTTCACTCCCATCCTTTTCCTTCCTTCCATCCTTCCTTCCTTCCTTCCTTCCTTCCTTCCTTCCCTCCCTTCCTTTCTTCATTCCTTCCTTCCCTCCCTTCCTTTTCCCTTCCTACTTTCTTTCCTTCCTTCCTTTTTTTCCTTCCTCTCTTCCTTCCTTCCTTTTTTCCTTCCTTCCTTGCTTCCTTTCTTCCTTCCCTCCCTTCCTGTCTTTTCTTCCTTTCTTCCTTCCTTCCTTCCTTCCTTCCTTTCTCCCCTCCATCATTCCTTCCTTCCTCACCTCCCTCATTCCTTCCTTCCATCCTTCCTTTCTTCCTTCACTACCTACTTGCCAGGTTTCTTCACTCCCATCCTTTTCCTTCCTTCCATCCTTCCTTCCTTCCTTCCTTCCGTCCTTTTTTCCTGTCTTCCTTCCTTTCTCTCCTCCCTCATTTCTTCCTTCCTTCCTGCCATCCTTCCTTCCTTTCTTCTTTCCTTCCTTACTTAATTGCCAGCTTCTCTACACTGCCATCCTTTCCCTTTTTTCCCTCC
>NW_028321292.1:0-45446 GCF_062004578.1 Staurois parvus | reverse complement strand
AAAAACAGGACACAAATTGCAGTTGGGTGCAGCGTTGCATGATGGCGCAATTGTCAGCTAAAGTAACACAGCGCCGTAACAGAAAAAATGGCCCGGTCAGGAAGGGGGGTAAATCCTCTGGAGGGTAAGTGGTTAAAGCCCAACTCAGAGCTCCCCCACCCCTTCTTTTTTTTTTTTTTTTTTTTGTTCCCTCTCCCCCTCGGAATTATACTTACCTTTTCCAAACTGCAGGTCATGGTCTACTCATGTGATGTATGGAGTCCTTGTCTCAGTGGTGGGTTGCCAATGTGTCAGAGCGGCACCAATTTTATAATTCTAGCGCAGTTTGCTGCATTCCCACATGCAAGAAAAATATATTTGAAATATTCTCGTCAGATATATATTTGAAATACTACAATTTTGGCCATATTCAATATATTTTAAAATCTATACACACTGCATGTTGAAATGCGTTTTTTATATATTACAAAATAAATGAAAAATATTTTTTTTCTAAAACATATTCTTCAGATTTTTTTTAACATCATTTTACCATATATTTGCAAATGCATTCCAAAAATGTAGATTAAATGTATTTTTAAAGATATACAGTCTATTTGAAAATGTATTTTTACAAATATTTTTCAGATAATTTGTAACAAATGCATTTCAAGTGTGTGTGTGTGTGCGCGCAGTTGTGTTCAGAATAATAGCCGTGTGTTGAAAAAAGTGAATAAAGCTGAAAATCCTTCTAATAGCTTTTATTTCCATCCACACAAATGCATTGGGAAGACGACACATTCTATTCCAAATCACAACATGAAGAAAAATACATCAAATTTGTGTTGTTCCTCTAAAAAAAATGGAGGAAAAGTGAATATTAGACGGTTCAAAAAAATCGCAGTGTTTGTATTCTTCTTTACAAACTCAAACATTCACTATATAAACTGAGAAATGTTTGAAGATTTTGCTTTCCTTTGAATGACTTCATGAATATTTGGTTGTAGTCGCACTGTTTCTCAGAACTGCTGTACATCTGTGTTGCATGGAGTCCCCCAACTTCTGGCACCTGTGATCAGGTATTCCAGCCCAGGATGATTGGACCACATTCCACAGTTCTTCTCTATTTCTTGGTTTTGCCTCAAAAATTGCATTTTGGATGTCACCCCACAAGTTTTCTATTGGATTAAGATCCGGGGATTGGGCTGGCCACTCCATAACGTCCATCTTGTTGGTCTGGAACCAAGATGTTGCACGTTTACTGGTGTGTTTGGGGTCGTTGTCTTGTTGGAACACCCATTTCAAGGGCATTTCCTCTTCAGCATAAGGCAGCATGACCTCTTCAAGTATTCTGATGTCTTCAAACTGATCCATGATCCCTGGTATGCGATAAATAGGCCCAACACCGTAGTATGAGAAACATCCCCATATCATGATGCTTGCACCACCATGCTTCACGGTCTTCACAGTGTACTGTGGCTTGAATTCAGTGTTTGGGGGTCTTCTGACAAACTGTCTCCGGCCACTAGACCCAAAAAGAACAATCTTACTTCCATCAGTCCACAAAATGTTGCCCCATTTCTCTTTAGGCCAGTCAATGTGCTCTTTGGCAGATTGTAACCTCTTCAGCACGTCTTTTTCCCAACAGTGGGACTTTGCGGGGACTTCTTGCAGATAGCTTGGCTTCACATAGGAGTCTTCTAATTGTAACAGTCCTCACAGGGAACGTCACACCTTCTTTCATCTTCCTGGAGCTGATTGTTGGCTGAGTCTGCGCCATTTTGGCTATTCTTCTATCCATTCCAATGGTAGTTTTTTGCTTTCTTCCACGTCTTTCAGGTTTTGGTTGCCATTTTAAAGCATTTGCGATCATTTTAGCTGAGCAGCCGATCATTTTCTGCACTTCTTTATATGTTTTCCCCTCTCCAATCAACTTTTTAATCAAGGTACGCTGTTCTTCTGAACAATGTCTGGAACGACCCATTTTCCTCAGAATTTCAGAGAGAAATGCACTGTAACCAGCATGTCCAACATTTGCTGCCTTCCTTCCTTAAATAAGGGCAATAATTGCCACCTGTTTTTCAAAGAATGAATGACCTCACTAATAGAACTCCACACTGCTATTATTTTGAACACGCCCCTTTCAATGAGTGATTCAATGACACAGAATCAGCAGCATGCATGTCATGACTGTTGGGTCTGTTGGATTTCTATGACTCTACTACACCTGCTAGGAAATTATTTGCCATGTAGAAATATCATTTCCACCAAAAACAGTGATTGATCCGGTTAGTGATGTCTGACTGCTATTATTTTGAACACAACTGTACGTTCTCAGTGTTCAGCTCTCTGTAATGTTAGAACAGCCTTGCTGGGGAATGACCATTCCGGCACACCCTCCTCCCCGCGATAAGTCAGAGGAAATGTCACCAATTTTCTCTCCATGGAAGGAAATGACATGGCACTTAGGAAATAGGACCATTTCTGAACATCATTTCCTATCTTTTGTCCCAGAGCCAGCAGCTGTTCTATGGGACGTCCAGTATGGAGGAATTCACAGACCACCAGCTGAGCTCTGACGTCTTGGTTTTTCCCTCCCGTACATTGTGTTCCCGGCCCATCTGCCATCACCAACCAATTTCAGAATGACAGAGTAGAATTAGGTGTGTGAGGGGAGCATTCTCGTACCCGCAGGACGAGAAGTAAGTTAGCCCATAGTGGCCAGCACAGGACAGACTTCCAGAGCCATAGGGACAAATGGGAATCTGTTTTGGCAAAACAACCCATCAAAGTCAGAAATATCAACTTATTGAACCCCTATATGGCCTGTAAGGCATTGTGGTTCCAGAGGCGTCACATGGGCTTCCTAATCGCGTCATTGGGTGGTGTTAGGCAGAGTAACCAGATTGGGGGGTGGGAGGGATGCACAGTGGCCAAAGAGGTACGTGGTTTGAGCAGATGGATGAGGTGGTCGGGGGGAGTGCAGTGCAGTGTGAGTGGGATGAGGTATCAACATAGAATGAGATAGGTGGGAGGCATTATGGCCAGGGAGGTGAGGGCTACGCTCTGCAGGTGTGGGGAACGTGCTGTAAACGGTGGGGGAAGGGGGGATTGTACAATGGCTGGGGAGGGAATAAATTGGGAAGGGAGGTATACTCTAAGCGGAGGTTGAGCCTGAGGTGACCAGGGAGTGATGTGTATTCAGTGGGGAGGTGATTGAGTAAGGGATGTGCTCTACAAGAAGTGAATGGACCTGGAAGGGATGTATTGTGAGCAAGAAGTTGAGGGGGCTAGAGGTATGCTGTGTGGTGGCCGGGGAGGGACATGCTGTGGGCTGGGACATACCATGGACAGGATGGTGTGGTGGCTAGGGTAGGACATGCCGTGGGCAGGATGGTGTGGTGACCAGGACATGCCGTGGGCAGTGTGGTGTGGTGGCGGCGGCACATGCTGTGGTGATTGAGGCAGGACATGCCATGGGCAGGGTGGTGTGGTGGCTGGAGCAGGACATGCCATGGGCAGGTGGTGGACGGGATGTGCTGTGGGCAGGGTGGTGTGGTGGCTAGGGCAAGACATGCCATGGGCAGGGTGGTGTGGTGGCCGGGGCAGAACATGCCGTAGGCAGGGTTGTGTGGTGGTTGAGGCGGGACATCCCATGGGCAGGGTGGTGTGGTGGCTGGGATGGGACGTGCCATGGGCAGGGTGGTGTGGTGGCCAGGATGGGACGTGCCATGGGCAGGGTGGTGTGGTGGCTAGGGCAAGACATGCCGTGGGCAGGGTGGTGTGGTGGCCGGGGCAGAACATGCCGTAGGCAGGGTTGTGTGGTGGTTGAGGTGGGACATCCCATGGGCAGGGTGGTGTGGTGGCTGGGATGGGACGTGCCATGGGCAGGGTGGTGTGGTGGCCAGGATGGGACGTGCCATGGGCAGGGTGGTGTGGTGGCAGGACATGCCGTAGGCAGGGTGGTGCGGTGGTTGAGGCTTGACATGCCATGGGTAGGGTGGTGTGTGGCTGAGGCAGTACATGCCATGAGTAGGGTGGTGTGTGGCTGAGGCAGGACATGCCATGGGCAGGGTGGTGTGGTGGCTGGGCCAGGACATGCTGTGGGCAGGGTGGTGTGGTGGCTGGGCCAGGACATGCTGTGGGCAGGGTGGTGTGGTGGCTAGGGCAGAATGTGCTGTGACTTAGGGCGGCCATGTATTATCTGCTGTGCGGGGTATCCAAGAACGGATGAAATGGCTGAAGTAAAACCTATTACATATAAAGGACTATAGCATGACCCTAGCTGGCTGAAATAAGTCCAATATTTTGTGGATATTTTTGTGGTATACTTTCCCTTCACTACCTGTCCCAAACATGCCTCAGGTTGGGGGGATATTTATTCCAAATGTGATCGGACTTCTCTACTCGGCCAGTCCTCACTGGAACAGATTGGAAGATTTATCCTCACCTCTTGTTCTGGTGATACCTGTGTTGGACTTCCCATCACCTTCTGTCCAGAGACGGTGGTCACCAGAACAAATAGGGCAAATCTCCCCAACTGTGGGGAGAGTGCACAAACCGTAAACACTTGACAGAGGGTCTATAACCTTTCCCTACTCTATCCAAAACCTACTAAAAAGTGTATGGCACAGCAACAAAATATATTGACCTCTTCAGCACATGTCTTTTTCCCAACAGTGGGACTTTGCGGGGACTTCTTGCAGATAGCTTGGCTTCACATAGGCGTCTTCTAATTGTAACAGTCCTCACAGGGAACGTCACACCTTCTTTCATCTTCCTGGAGCTGATTGTTGGCTGAGTCCGCCCCATTTTGGCTATTCTTCTATCCATTCCAATGGTAGTTTTTCGCTTTCTTCCACGTCTTTCAGGTTTTGGTTGCCATTTTAAAGCATTTGCCATCATTTTAGCTGAGCAGCCGATCATTTTCTGCACTTCTTTATATGTTTTCCCCTCTCCAATCAACTTTTTAATCGCGGTACGCTGTTCTTCTGAACAATGTCTGGAACGACCCATTTTCCTCAGAATTTCAGAGAGAAATGCACTGTAACCAGCATGTCCAACATTTGCTGCCTTCCTTCCTTAAATAAGGGCAATAATTGCCACCTGTTTTTCAAAGAATGAATGACCTCACTAATAGAACTCCACACTGCTATTATTTTGAACACGCCCCTTTCAATGAGTGATTCAATGACACAGAATCGGCAGCATGCATGTCATGACTGTTGGGTCTGTTGGATTTCTATGACTCTACTACACCTGCTAGGAAATTATTTGCCATGTAGAAATATCATTTCCACCAAAAACAGCGATTGATCCGGTTAGTGATGTCTGACTGCTGTTATTGTGAACACAACTGTATGTGTGTGTGTGTATATATATATACCAGAATTGTAGTATTTCAAATATATGTAAATATATTTAGAAGGAATATTTTTAAAATATATTTAAAATATATTTTTCTTGTGAGTTCATGTGGAAATATATTTGCAAATGTGTGCAAACAAAACCCTCTGTTTTTAATGTGAATTGTTAGACGGGGTCAATTATTTTTTATAATTTTTTTTTATTTGCAGGCTGGCTGGTAAGTGTGCTGGGAAATCCTTTTGTGATGTACATTGCCCTTCCATGTGCACCTTGCTGCACTGGCTAGTTATGGGGTGGTTGTCACTTTTTTGTACAGTTGGTTGAATCTGATGCAAGGACACACTATATGCCTTCGGCTGCCATTGTGCTCTTGCTGGGCGTCCCGTGCGTCTGTGTAAAAACGTTAAAAACCGATTTTTTACCATAATGCATTTCTTGCTTTAGGGGGGGATCTCTGCACTGATCCCCGCTGAGCAAGAGGATGACAGGTCGGTGTCTGCTCTGCTGATGCAGAGCAGACAGAGACACAGCCCGCTGTTTTCTATGGGGCGCCTGTCTGTTTCCACCCGACTGTCATCCGATCCTCCATACGCATGGAGAACAGATCTCCATCTGTCTGTTTTTAGCATACAGGATCTGATCAGATGCCGGCGGGTGTCAGCGGACACATGTCTGACGATACCAGCTGCTCCATAGAGAGCTATGGATGGTCCAATCGGGCCCGCCTGAAAGACTGACCCAATCGGACCGTCAGTGTAAAAGTGGCCTTAAGGTAAAAAAAATGTTTTCTATCCCTCTCTTCCCATTCACACAGGGCAAGGGGAGGACAGAGGGGAGAAGAGATCCAGCACTGTGCACGGCTGCATCTCTTCTCCCCTCTCTTCCTCTTCACACAGCACTCGAGCAGCAGCGGGAGCCAATGCTGCTGTCAATCAAATGCAGTGAGGAGAAAGTGGTGGTGGTGGGGGGCTAAGTCCCGCTGTGTAAGTCTATGGAGCGCAGCTTGGGAGCGTGCAGACACTGTGTGCCTCCATAGCAAATGGTTTGCTATGGGGACACACAAAGAAGAGGAGGATCCAGAAGTGCCTCAGTTGGACCCAGGAACAAGGCCGCTCTATGCAAAAGCATTACAGAGCAGGTGAGTATAACATGTTTGTTATTTAAATTTTTCTTTTTTTACTTTATTAACACTTTAAGGAGGGGTGGGCTCCCTCCTGACAAACCTGCCCTTATCAACCCACTGCTATATGTGCTCCAAAATTGGACACTCTAAAAACTATAGAGTTAGGACCGCAGTACACAGAGGAGCCTTGACGTTGGCACTGCGGCTTACGCATACATTTGCAAATGTGTCCAAACAAAACCCTCTGTTTTTAACGTGAATTGTTAGACGGGGTCAATTTTTTTTTTTTTTTTTTTTTTGCAGGCTGGCTGATAAGTGTGCTGGGAAATCCTTTGTGATGTACATTGCCCTTCCATGTGCACCTTGCTGCAATGGCTAGTTTAGGCTGGGGGGGGGGTTGTCCTGTATTTGTACAGTTGATTGAATCTGATGCAAGGATGCACCGGATGCCTTCAGCTGCCATTGTGCTGTTGCTGGGCGTCCCGTAAGTCTCCGTAACTTTAAAGTGATATTAAAGCTAAAAACGTTTTTTCACCTTAATGCATTCCTTGCGTTAGGCCCTTTTCAGATGGGTCGGACCCGTCAGCAGGTCCACTTGCACAGCGGGGGGATCTCTCCCCTGATCCCCACTGAGCAGGCGGATGACAGGTCTGTGTACGCTCCGCTGATGCAGAGCGGACACAGACACAGCTCGCTGTTTTCTATGGGGCAGTTGAATGGAAACAGACCGCCTGTCCGTTTCCACCTGGCTGTCATCCGATCTGCTGGGGAAGGGTAACGGATCTCCATCTGTCTGTTTTTTTTTTCAGATCGGATGCTGGTGGATTTCAGCGGACACATGTCTGTTGACACCCGCCGCTCCATAGAGAGCTATGGATGGTCTGATTGGGTCTGCCTGAAAAACTGACAGATGGACCTGATTGGACCGTCAGTGTGAAAAGGGTCTTAAAGTGATTCTAAAGGCTCAAGGTTTTTTACCTTCATGCATTCTATGAATGAAGGTAAAAAATCTGTACAGCATCCCCCCCTAATACTCACCTAAGCCCCCTCTTGATCCAGCGACGTTCACTGGAGTCTCAGCTATCCCAGGACTCCCTCTTTTCATTGACTGAGACAGAAGCGGGAGCCATTGGCTCCCACTGCTGTGAGTCACAGCCAGTGAGCCAATGAAATGAGAGAGGGGGCCGAGCCGAGGTTCTGTGTGTGAATGGACACACAGAGCAGTGGGTACCCCCAGAGCAAGCTGCTTGCTGTGGGGGCACCCGACAGGAAGGAGGGGCCAGGAGAACCTGCGTGGGACCCAAAAAGAGGAGGATCCGGGCTGCTGTGTGCAAAATCACTGTATAACATGTTTGTTTTCTATACCTCTGTCCTTCCCTTGCCTTGTACCAGTAGTAGGTGAGAGAAATGCAGAAAAACACCTCCATACACCATACCAATATCCTGATGACCGCCATACGCAATACCAACACCCTAATCACTGCCCACCGCCATATCCCATACAAGCATCCTGATCACCCCAAATGCCATACCAGCGTCCTCATCACCGCCATACCCCATACCAGCATCCTGATCACCGCCATTCCCCATACCAGCATCCTGATCACCGCCATACCCCATACCAGCATCCTGATCACCGCCATACCCCATACCAGCATCCTGATCACCGCCATTCCCCATCCCAGTATCCTGATCACCGCCATACCCCATACCAACATCCTGATCACCACCATAGCCCATACCAGCATCCTGATCACCGCCATAGCCCATACCAGCATCCTGATCACCCCCGTACCCCATACCAGCATCCTGATCACCACCATAGCCCATACCAGCATCCTGATCACCCCCGTACCCCATACCAGCATCCTGATCACCCCCGTACCCCATACCAGCATCCTGATCACCCCCGTACCCCATACCAACATCCTGATCACCCCCGTACCCCATACCAACATCCTGATCACCGCCATACCCCATACCAGCGTCCTGATCACCGCCATACCCCATACCAGCGTCCTGATCACCCCAAATGCCATAGCAGCATCCTGTTCACCGCCATGCCCCATACCAGCGTCCTGATCACCGCCATGCCCCACACCAGCGTCCTGATCACCGCCATGCCCCACACCAGCGTCCTGATCACCGCCATGCCCCGTACCAGCGTCCTGATCACCGCCATGCCCCGTACCAGCGTCCTGATCACCGCCATGCCCCGTACCAGCGTCCTGATCACCGCCATGCCCCGTACCAGCGTCCTGATCACCGCCATGCCCCGTACCAGCGTCCTGATCACCGCCATGCCCCGTACCAGCGTCCTGATCACCGCCATGCCCCGCACCAGCGTCCTGATCACCGCCATGCCCCGTACCAGCGTCCTGATCACCGCCATGCCCCGTACCAGCGTCCTGATCACCGCCATGCCCCGTACCAGCGTCCTGATCACCCAAATGCTGTAGCAGTATCCTGATCACCGCCATACCCCATACCAGCATCCTGATCACCCAAATGCCGTAGCAGTATCCTGATCACCGCCATGCCCCATACCAGCGTCCTGATCACCGCCATGACCCATACCAGCGTCCTGATCACCGCCATGCCCCATACCAGCATCCTGATCACCCAAATGCTGTAGCAGTATCCTGATCTCCGCCGTGCCCCATGCCAGCGCCCTGATCTCCGCCGTGCCCCATGCCAGCGCCCTGATCTCCGCCGTGCCCCATGCCAGCGCCCTGATCTCCGCCGTGCCCCATGCCAGCGCCCTGATCTCCGCCGTGCCCCATGCCAGCGCCCTGATCTCCGCCGTGCCCCATGCCAGCGTCCTGATCTCCGCCGTGCCCCATGCCAGCGTCCTGATCTTCGCCGTGCCCCATGCCAGCGTCCTGATCTTCGCCGTGCCCCATGCCAGCGTCCTGATCACCCATGTCTCATACCAGCATGCTGATTACCCCATATGCCATACCAGCGTCCTGATCACCGCCACGCCCCATACCAGCGTCCTGATCACCGCCACGCCCCATACCAGCGTCCTGATCACCGCCACGCCCCATACCAGCGTCCTGATCACCGCCACGCCCCATACCAGCGTCCTGATCACCGGATGCAAATCCGACACATTTCAGAGTAAACTAACTCCTTCCTCAGGGCAAAGAAAACTCTGCAGAGTTTTCATTTCCCTGAGGAAGGAGTTTACTCTGAAACGTGTTGGATTTGCATAATAAACTCCATAATCTGTCAACATGATATGATGGTGATGTCTGGTGAAGATTTTTCAACATGCTATTCTAAATGTCTGACCTATTTAATGTGATCTAAAATAAAGATCAATATGAACTATTTAATTTATGTATTGGTGCCTTTAAAGTCCCAGTGGGAAGTTTTTCTTTGTTTTGTGCAATATTTAGGGATGTATGCCTATATCAGGCATTACCTCATTATTTCTTATATATACTGCATACCAGCGTCCTGATCACCGCCATACCCCATACCAGCACCCTGATCACCGCCATACCCCATACCAGCACCCTGATCACCGCCATACCCCATACCAGCACCCTGATCACCGCCATACCAGCATCCCGATCACCGCCATGCCCCATACCAGCATCCCGATCACCACCATATCCCATACCAGCATCCTGATCACCACCATGCCTCATACCAGCGTCCCGATCACCGCCATGCCTCATACCAGCGTCCCGATCACCGCCATACTACATACCAGCGTCCCGATCACCGCCATACTCCATACCAGCGTCCCGATCACCGCCATACCCCATACCAGCATCCTGATCACCGCCATACCCCATACCAGCGTCCTGATCACCGCCATACCCCATACCAACGTCCTGATCACCGCCATATCCCATACCAGCATCCTGATCACCGCCATATCCCATACCAGCGTCCTGATCACCGCTATGCCCCATACCAGCATCCTGATCACCGCCATACCCCATACCAGCGTCCTGATCACCACCGTAGCCCATACCAGCATCCTGATCACCACCATACTCTATACCAGCATCCTGATCACCACCATACTCTATACCAGCATCCTGATCACTGCCATACTCTATACCAGTGTTCTGATCACTGCCATACTCTATACCAGTGTTCTGATCACTGCCATACTCTATACCAGTGTTCTGATCACCACCATACCAGCATCCTGATCACCACCATACTCTATACCAGCATCCTGATCACTGCCATACTCTATACCAGTGTTCTGATCACCACCATGCCAGCATCCTGATCACCGCCATACCCCATACCAGCATCCCGATCACCACCATACCCCATACCAGCATCCTGATCACCACCATACCCCATACCAGCATCCCGATCACCGCCATACCCCATACCAGCATCCCGATCACCACCATACCCCATACCAGCATCCTGATCACTGCCATACCCCATACCAGCATCCTGATCACCACCATACCCCATACCAGCATCCTGATCACCGCCATACCCCATACCAGCGTCCTCATCACCACCATACCCCATACCAGCGTCCTGATCACCACCATACCCCATACCAACATCCTGATCACCACCATACCCCATACCAGCATCCTGATCACCACCATACTCCATACCAGCATCCTGATCACTGCCATGCCTCATACCAGCGTCCAGATCACCACCATACTCTATACCAGCGTTGTGATCACCAGCATGCTCCATACCAGTGTTCTGATCACTGTCATACCAGCGTCTTGATCAGTACCTTACGTCATACCAGCGTCCAGCATTTTAGGGTCTCAACTGTTCAATTATCAGATATATATCCCATAGTTTGTATACTCTATAGCTTTCACGCAGACTAAATAATATACACTGATTTGGGTTATTTTTACCACAGAAATGTAGCAGAATATATTTTGGCCTAAATTTATGAAGAAAAAAAAAAAATTTATTTGCTAAATTTTAAAACAAAACCTAAGCAAAAAAAGTTTTTTTTTAAATATTTGGTCTTTTTTCATTTTATATAGCAAAAAATAAAAAACCCAGTGCTGATCAAATAACACCAAACGAAAGCTCTATCTTTCTAACAAAAAAAAAAAAAAAAAAATTTCATATGGGTACAGTATTGCATGAGTAATTGTCACTCAAAGTGTGATAGCGCTGAAAGCTGAAAATTGGCCTGGGCAGGAAGGGGGGGAAAGCGTCCGGACTGGAAGGGGGGGAAAGTGTCCGGACTGGAAGGGGGGGAAAGTGTCCGGACTGGAAGGGGGGGAAAGCGTCCGGACTGGAAGGGGGTGAAAGCGTCCGGACTGGAAGGGGGGGGAAGCGTCCGGACTGGAAGGGGGGGGAAGCGTCTGGACTGGAAGGGGGGGGAAAGTGTCCGGACTGGAAGGGGGGGAAAGTGTCCGGACTGGAAGGGGGGGAAAGCGTCCGGACTGGAAGGGGGGGAAAGTGTCCGGACTGGAAGGGGGGGAAAGTGTCCGGACTGGAAGGGGGGGGGAAGCGTCCAGACTGGAAGGGGGTGAAAGCATCTGGACTGGAAGGGGGGGAAAGCGTCCGGACTGGAAGGGGGGGAAAGCGTCCGGACTGGAAGGGGGGGGAAAGCGTCCGGACTGGAAGGGGGGTGAAAGCGTCCGGACTGGAAGGGGGGGAAAGCGTCCGGACTGGAAGGGGGGGAAAGCGTCCGGACTGGAAGGGGGGTGAAAGCGTCCGGACTGGAAGGGGGTGAAAGCGTCCGGACTGGAAGGGGGGGAAAGCGTCCGAACTGGAAGGGGAGTGAAAGCGTCCGAACTGGAAGGGGAGTGAAAGCGTCCGGACTGGAAGGGGGGGAAAGCGTCCGAACTGGAAGGGGGGGGGAAAGCGTCCGGACTGGAAGGGGGTGAAAGCGTCCGGACTGGAAGGGGGGGAAAGCGTTCGAACTGGAAGGGGGTGAAAGCGTTCGAACTGGAAGGGGGTGAAAGCGTCCGAACTGGAAGGGGGGGGAAAGCGTCCGGACTGGAAGGGGGTGAAAGCGTCCGAACTGGAAGGGGGGGAAAGCGTCCGAACTGGAAGGGGGGGAAAGCGTCCGGACTGGAAGGGGGGGAAAGCGTTCGAACTGGAACGGGGTGAAAGCGTTCGAACTGGAAGGGGGTGAAAGCGTCCGAACTGGAAGGGGGGGGAAAGCGTCCGAACTGGAAGGGGGGGAAAGCGTCCGGACTGGAAGGGGGGGAAAGCGTCCGGACTGGAAGGGGGGTGAAAGTGTCCGGACTGGAAGGGGGGGGAAAGCGTCCGGACTGGAAGGGGGTGAAAGCGTCCGGACTGGAAGTGATTAAATATAGGTGGTTGAGATGCAGTCCCCCAACCCTTAGGCTGCAAGATCGTTGACAAGCCATAGCTATGGTGCTCTGCTTCTCGTTGCAACAAAAATGATCCACCCCTTTCACATTCAGCGGGCAGTACTGCCACCAAAGGCAACTCGTTCAAGTGAATGAGGCCATGCCACAACAGCGAGGGAAATGCTGGGATTACAGTTGCAGTGTGGTATTCCCATTCCAAAAAGAAAAAAACAAGCATTCGGTAGGCGGCAGTATTGCCTTTTTTCAACACCTGTTGACGTCTGTGCTGCTCGATTAACCCCTTGACGCCAACGTAACACAAATATGCGGCCTCACAGAACAGAGCTTTTTTCCTTGGGTCCGCATATTTGCATACCTGTTTTTGTGCTGGGAGCGCACCGCACAGCGCGCTGTCAGCACAGAGACCGCGGTGTCACTGAGAGCTCCGGGTCCTGTTCTAACGATCGGGACCTGGGACTCCCGATTCCGGGTCACATGATCTCTGTGATAGCCTCTGATTGGCTATCACAGTGATCAGTCACTGTACAGCCTGGCCCCCTTGTTTTGTTTTTTTTCTCTCTCTATGAATGGAGAAGAGAGATACATTGTATCTCTCTAACTCCTGGCATAGAGAGCAAAAAAAAGTTTGTAAAAAGAAAAAAAGATAAATAAATATAAAAAAATACCTAGATCAAGGTTTGATCTAGTTCAGTGCCAGGGTTAGTGTTTGGGTCAGGGTCAAAGGTCAAGGTAAAAAAGGTCAGGGTCAAAGATCCGGATTTAAAAAAAAAATATTGGTATCAGTGTCAATATCGGTGTGTTTTTGGTAAAAAAAAAAAAAAAGACAAAAACAAAATGCGCACTATTGTTTCTGAGCTGTACTACGGGTGCAGACAACAAGTAACATGCACATATATGGTATCGTTGTGATTGTCAAGAGCTGGAGAATTTATTTTGGGTTCTTTGGTAGGTTATGGTAGTAACAAGAAACACACAGCTAAATAAAAAAAAAAATCTTTTTTAAAATCAAATTTTTTACTATTTTGGGCCAGTTTTCCTTTGATATTAAGAAAAAAAAATCAGGAGATATCCATTACCACCAAATGAAAGCCCAATTTGTCCTGGAAAATAATGTGGTATAATTCATCCGGATGTACAAAGTAGTTGTGATGATACGGACGGTTTTACTAACTCATGTCATCATTGCAAAATTGTGCTTAGGCATTTAGATTTGTTTTACCCTTAGGCGTGAAGAGGTTAAACATAGATTGTTCTCATCCGACATCAGTACCTGACCTAGCAAATGTTCTGATTAAATGGGCAAAAAATATTCACAGATGCTCTACAACAGGGGTTAAAATTTAGAGGCCATACCTACTAGCCGGTCACAAAACTTACTCTCCACCAGTTGCCCCACCCAACCTTGCCCAGGGTATCTGTCAGCACTGTCATAGGTTGTTAGACTCGGCGGCCACCCATTCCTTAACAACTCATGAGTCATCAGCTGTCAGCGGGGTTCCCCACTGACAGCTGAATGTAAGAAGAACAAAAATATTGCTGGCAATTAAAAAATAATAAAAAAAATTAGGTGGGCCCCCCCTCCATCTCTACCAAGCCCTTTGGGTCTGGTTTGGATTTTGACGGGAACCCCGACTCCAAAATTAAAAAAAAAAAATCATTGTGTTCCCCCAAAATCCATACAAGACCCTTATCTGAGCATGCAGCCCAGCAGGTCAGGAAAAGGGGGGGGGGGGAACGAGCGAGCGCCTCCATTTCCACAACTGTGGGTGCGGTTGTGGGGGTCTGCACGGGGGGGGCCTTTTCTGAATCTGGAAACCCCTTTTAGCAAGGGGCCCCCCAGATCCCTGCCCCCACCCAGTGATATCACATACAGTCAGGTCCATAAATATTGGGACATGGACACAATTCTAACATTTTTGGCTCTATACACCACCACAATGGATTTGAAATGAAACGAACAAGATGTGCTTTAACTGCAGACTGTCAGCTTTAATTTGAGGGTATTTACATCCAAATCAGGTGAACGGTGTAGGAATTACAACAGTTTGCATATGTGCCTCCCACTTGTTAAGGGATCAAAAGTAATGGGACAGAATAATATTCATAAATCAAACTTTCACTTTTTAATACTTGGTTACAAATCCTTTGCAGTCAATGACAGCCTGAAGTGTGGAACGCATAGACATCACCAGACGCTGAGTTCCATCCCTGGTGATGCTCTGCCAGGCCTCTACTGCAACTGTCTTCAGTTCCTGCTTGTTCTTGGGGCATTTTCCCTCCAGTTTTGTCTTCAGCAAGTGAAATGCTCAATCGGATTCAGGTCAGGTGATGGACTTGGCCATTGCAGAACATTCCACTTCTTTCCCTTAAAAAACTCTTTGGTTGCTTTTGCAGTCTGCTTTGGGTCATTGTCCATCTGCACTGTGAAGCGTCCAATGAGTTGTGAAGCATTTGGCTGAATATGAGCCGATAATATTCCCGAAACCCTTCACAATTCATCCATAGTAACAATGTACTACTTTGTGTAAAAAAAAAAAATAAAAATACTGATCACTTCCCCAATTTGCTTATAGCAAAGAATTACTTTGCTATAAGCAAGCATTTACCTGAATGACATCGATTCATTCAGGGTTTTTTTTTTTGGGGGGTTTTTTTGTGCTTAGCTGTGATTTGGCCACAGCTAATCACATGACATGTGCATGTGATTAGCTGTGACCATTCACAGCTAGACACTAGTATACAATGGATGGCATGAATGAAGCCATGCATTGTATACAACTGTCATGTGACCTGCTGTGATTGGTCACAGCAGGTCACATGGTACCGGCAACGGGGCCGATACTCAGATCTGTCATCGGCCGTGTCCAAGGTACACGGCCGGTGACAGATCGCGCCGCTGCGCGGCTCTGCAGGAGCGCAGTCTGCGCATGTGCGGGAGGACGCCATATGGCGTCCACCTGGAACGCTGATGACATTTACTGGCCGCCATTCGGCCATAGGGCGGGCGGCAAATGGTTAAAAACCCATGTGACGGTGACAACACAGGAGAACAAATGAGTAACAGGGACAGGGCATTGTCACCCTATAACAGGAAGTGCTGCAGCAAGGACCTGACACTAGATCTATTTTTTTGCAAACTGGTTTAGCCAAAGTAGCAGTTCCGGATTCACCGACAGGCATGCTTACAATGGTCAGCTTTTATTAACATGGCATAAAGAGACCCTGTCACCAAGTTAATAATTGCAGATAAAAGCACAGAAAAATCAAGTATTTTGAAACGCTTACCTGCAGCAATTTCATTTTTCACCAATGAGATTTTATTGGCTTTTAAACTTCCATAGTAGAATCACTTACGGAGCCTCTCAAAATGAGACTTTCCCAGATGCTGCCAGGACTTTGGTTGACTTGACAGAGAGGTGGAGTGGTGGATTTTTTGAGGGTGATATGTCTAATATGGGCATGAAGTGTGTTTAACCTCCTTAGCGGCATTCCTGAGTGTAGCTCGGGGTAAAATTTGAGTACCAAGAGCGGTAACACCCCCCGAGCTACACTCGGGCTTACCATGCGGCGTTGCTCAGGGAGTCCCTGCAGCACTTACCTTGTCCTTCGCTCCCGCGATGTGTCCCCTGCAGCGTCCCCGGCCGTCTCCTCCGGCCGATGCCGGCATCCGGCTTCTGTGTTCCGGTCCCTGTGACGTCGGGACGTACGGGCGCCAGAACCGGCGGCAAATTTGAAATTTTTAAAAAATGTCATTTTTTTTTTAAAAAGATTATTACATAGTAAAACATTGCTGTTTCAATGCATTTCACATACATTTTGTCCCGAGTGCTTTGTCCGGCGCCCTGCCTGCATTTTTACTGTTCTTTCTGCCTGGAAACTTAGAAAAGTTCATGGCGTCCAAAAAGCGTCCCTTTACGTCAAAAGCGGTTTTAGACCGGCTAGAGAACAGCGATAGTAAATCAGAACCACTTGCAGAATTGAGTGATAATGATTTGTGGGGGAAATTCCTCATCAGACGCTGAAAACGATTCTGCGACTTTGCTCAGCGATGTGCGAATTTGCCTCTGTATTTCACATTTCAGTGTTTTTGGTTTGATTATATTATTGAATTAAATTTATTATTATTATTATATTATTATTTTTTATGATTATTTATTAAATTATAATTTATGATTTCGTGTTTCAAATTTTATCATCCCCGGGATGTTTACTAGACTCTTGTTCGGACAGATTTCAGTGAGTTATTCCTAAAAATTACAGCCTACAATAAAAAAAACTACATATTTCCATGCAAAATAATGTACCGCTTTCAGCACAAAAATCGGAAAGAATCATACCGCCGAGGAGGTTAAAGGGAAGCTCTCTAGAGCACACGAGCCATCGCTTTGTCCTTGGGGCATTACATTGAGAGATTATAGGAAGAAAAGCCGTACACTATATTTAAAGTCTAGAAGCAATTTTTTTGGTCGCAAAATTTTGCTTAGAACAGCCAACGTGTTTTGGTGGTTCTACAGGACCTCCCCTTATCAAGGCCTAAAAGTTTTATGAACTGTAGAGAATCTGTCATTCCGTCCTTTAGAACCACTTCAAATAACCAATATCAATTAGATTTGGTTGAACTAGATTCAATTTTTTTTTTCTGTGAGGAAGTCGGCTTAAAAAAAAAAAAAAAAAAATCAGCTAGTGAAAGTTGTGATGTGTCTGAACATTAGTGGCTATTATAGGCGTAATCCCTTACATTGGTGGTCAGTTTGGGTGGAAGATGGATAGTACAGTATATTAACCACTTCCC
Source organism: Staurois parvus (assembly GCF_062004578.1). NCBI lineage: Eukaryota > Metazoa > Chordata > Amphibia > Anura > Ranidae > Staurois > Staurois parvus. The sequence continues at coordinate 27,874 of NW_028321292.1, read as the reverse complement.
GTCCTGCCGTTGTATATAAACAACCGGATGGTGGCAGTGCAGGATCGGGTGGCCTCCCCGCACCCTCCTTGTGCGCGCTCCCTGGGAGTGCGCAGCACCGCGATCCGGTGCCCGCTGTGTCCTCCGGACACAGTGGAACACCGATCGTCGGACGGGACCTCTGTACAAGGCAATCAGTGATCACATGCAAAGTAGTAAGCAAGATGGCACTTGTGACATCATTGCTTACTACGTGTGAAATCTGTGAATGATCACCGAGGTCACATGATACAAGGTTAGTCACAACAGCCTTGTACCATGTGACAAGCTGTGACCAATCACAGCTCACTCAGTAGTTCTCAATGGCTGCAAGAATACAGCTAGAGAGAAGGAGAAATTATTGCTTTTACATCCTTTATGGGTGTAAAAGCAATTAGTGTAAAAAAAAAAAAATCTTCATCACCCCCCCACAAGTAGGTGACACTGTACTGCTAGGGTGACAGTATGTAAAAATAAATAAATAAATAATAATAATAAATAATATAAAACAAATTAAAAAAAATGTTTAAAAATTTTAATTTTGGTTCTAAACTAATTTGGGTTATTTTTTTTTTTACTAAAAATATAACGGAATAAATTTTGGCCAAGATTGATGATGAAATACTATTTATTTGCAAAATTTTATAAGAAAAACACTTTTTTTTCAAAATTTTTGGACTTTTTCATTTATATAGCAAAAATAAAAAAAAAAAATTCCAGTGCTGAATAAATACCACCAAAATAAAGCTTTATCTGTCTCAAAAAAAATGGTAAAAAATCCATATGGGTACAGTGTTGCATGACCGCGCAATTGTCATTCAAAGTGTGATAGCGCTGAAAGCTGAAAATTGCCCTGGACTGGAAGGGGGGGGGGAAGTGTCCGGACCGGAAGGGGGGGAAAGCGTCCGGACCGGAAGGGGGGGGAAAGCGTCCGGACCGGAAGGGGGGGAAAGCATCCGGACCGGAAGGGGGGGAAAGCGTCCGGACCGGAAGGGGGGGGAAAGCGTCCGGACCGGAAGGGGGGGGGAAAGCGTCCGGACCGGAAGGGGGGGAAAGCGTCCGGACCGGAAGGGGGGGAAAGCGTCCGGACCGGAAGGGGGGGAAAGCGTCCGGACTGGAAGTGGTTAAGTTGATCCAGGGAATATCCGATTGCCTCTCGGGGCATCAGGAAGGAATTGTTTTCCCTGCAGGAGCAAATTGGATCGTACTTTGCTGGGTTTTTTTGCCTTCCTCTGGATCAACTGTGGGTGTAAGATTATAACTTTTTTTTTTTTTTTTAATGGTTGAACTGGATGGGCTTTTGTCTTTTTTCAGCCAGACTATGTAACTATACAGGGGTGTAATGCTCTCCATCCTATTCAGAGCTCCTGACCAACTCCCATCACCTTCTGGGCACAAATGACAAAGTGAAACTCCACTCTTTCAATCATTGACTATTTGTATTTCTTACGCTGCTAGCTTTAATAAATAGATAGTAACATTTGTCATATTTACTTGTTTTAAACTATTTTTTTTACATTTCTTCTATTACTTCCTGGTTTCTTGCCTAGGCAAATGATGTCATACATCCCAGGAGTCTTCTGGAGAAGAGGTTTTCTCATCTAAGCACACCCTCCTTTTTGCAAGCCTGAACCAAGGGCAGATGGATTCCAGGAAGTAAATGCTACATGAATCATCTGCCCTTACTCAAGATGGCCACGGATAGAAACGATCGAGGGTGTTTTTTAAAGTGATTTCTCAGCAAAATAAAGCGTGGAAACATGGTTTGCTTTAAATATTAAAAATGAATTGTGTTTTTGCTTTGTGCTGCTCATATACAGTGTAGTTTTACATTAATGGATGCAAAAGAGACAGATCTCCTGACAGAGAAAGAGGGGTTCTGATCACTGCTCAAGGGACCCCTAGCACCATTAGAAGGAACCTTTGTTGAAAAGCTAGTTTATGGACTGATGATCGTCCACAGATTGTGTCAGTAAGATGAAATTATAATTACATTTCTGTTTTTACTGTCTTTTGGGCTTTCAGTGATACCCTTTTATACTTAACCGCTTGCCGACTGCAGTTTTACTGCTACATTGCGGGGCTGGCTGCGCAGAAAAACACGCACACACATACACAGGACACGCACTGACCGACCTGGCTACGCTGTCACACATGCGGATCAGCGGGTCCTGGCCAATGATTCATGGCCAGGACCCGCCAATCGGCAGAACGAGAGACAGGGGAGAGATCTGTGTCCATGAACAACACAGATCTCTTTACGGACAGTGGGGTTGTGGCGGTTTTTGTCTCCCTGAAAAGCAGAGAATATAAAAACCATCACATCCCTTAGTAAAAACAGCACGCAGGTAACACTTGTTAGGCACACAGTTAACCCCTTGATTGCTCCAGATGTTGACATCTTCCCAGCCAGTGTCATTAGTACAGTGACCGTGCATATTATTAGCACTGATCACTGGATTAGTATCACTGGAGATGTCAGTACGGAAGGCATACTGACACTGGCTAACTGACACTATCACAGTTCCGCTGTAAGTCACATTACTTGTGTGCGTGTGTGTATATATATATACACAGTTGTGCTCAAAAGTTTGCCTCCCCTGGCAGAAATTGTGAAATTTTGACATTGATATTGAAAATATGACTGATGATGCCACAAAATGCTCCTTTATTGAAGGATGATGATCATTTGAAGCCATTTATTATCAAATAGTTGTTTGGCTCCTTTTTAAATCATAATGATAACAGAAATCACCCAAATGGCCTGGATCAAAAGTCTCCACCCCCGGATCAGAAGTCTCCGCCCCCCCCAGATCAAAAGTCTCCACCCCCCGGATTAGAAATCTCCGCCCCCTGGAATGTTTGGCCTTGGTACAGACACACAAGGTGACACATATGGGTTTGAAATGCCAATTAGAGGTTAATGTCCCACATCTGTGGCTTTTTAAATTGCAATTAGTGTCAGTGTATAAATAGTCAATGAGTTTGTTAGCTCTTACGTGGAAGCACTGATTAGGCTAGATACTGAGCCACGGGGATCAAAACAGAACTGTCAAAAGTCCTGCGTAACTAGGTAATGGAACTTTATAAAGATTATGATGTAAAAAGGAGCCAAACAACTATTTGATAATAAATGGCTTCATATGATCTCATCCTTCAATAAAAGAGCATTTTTTGGCATCATCAGTCATATTTTCAATATCAATGCCGTGGTATGCAAACTGTTGAGCACAACTGTGTGTGTGTATATGTGTGTATATGTATATGTATATATATATATATATATATATATATATATATATATATGTGTGTGTGTGTGTATATATATATATATATATATATATATATATATATATACACATTGGTGAATATATGTTTGCAGCTCTATTGTGTATATGACATTGGTGAATGTATGTTTGCAGCTCTATTGTGTATATGACATTGGTGAATATATTTTTGCAGCTCTATTGTGTATATGACATTGGTGAATGTATGTTTGAAGCTCTACTGTGTATATGACATTGGTGAATATATGTTTGCAACTCTACTGTGTATATGACATTGGCAAATATATTCTCCAATGTCATATACACAGTAGAGCTGCAAACATACATTCACCAATGTCATATACACAGTAGAGCTTCAAACATACATTCACCAATGTCATATACACAGTAGAGCTTCAAACATACATTCACCAATGTCATATACACAGTAGAGCTGCAAACATACATTCAGCAATGTCATATACACAGTTGAGCTGCAAACATATATGAGCATTTGTAGACAGAAAGCAAAGATGCTGCCACCAGCACATCTATGTTAGGGTAGCCACCCAGGGAGATCATGCAACTTCATTGCCGTGGTTGGGATTCAAATTGACAACCCTAGTGAGGCAGCAGAGCTAACCACTCAATACAAAGGATTACAATACTAATACAGGTGCACCTCGGTTTACCAACGCCTCGGTTAACGGAATTTTCAGTTTACGAAGGAAAATCTATTGAAAATAATGCCTCGGTTTACAAATTTTTTCATAAATTTTTTCACAATACGAAGTGTATATCAGTGCTGATTTTTAAATGCAAATACCAGCCTTTTTTTTTCTTCACTATAGTTCACAAGCTTATCTATCACTTTCCCCAGACTTACAGGAAACTGTGTATCTTTTAATAAACTAAAAGTAAACATTGTTTCCTTTAGGGCAGTGGTTCTCAACCTTTCTAATGCCGCGACCCCTTAATACAGTTCCTCATGTTGTGGTGACCCCCAACCATAAAATTATTTTCGTTGCTACTTCATAACTGTAATTTTGCAGTGGGAGGACTAGCGCCCCATCACTGATGTCAGTGGGATGAATAGTGTCCCATCGTTGGTATCAGTGGGATGAATAGTGCCCCATCGTTGGTGTCAGTGGGAGGAATAGTGCCCCATCGTGGGCGTCAGTGGGAGGAATAGTGCCCCATCGTGGGCGTCAGTGGGAGGAATAGTGCCCCATCGTGGGCGTCAGTGGGAGGAATAGTGCCTCATCATTGGTGTCAGTGGGAGGAATAGTGCCCCATCATTGGTGTCAGTGGGAGGAACAGTGCCCCATCATTGGTGTCAGTGGGAGGAATAGTGCCCCATCATTGGGGTCAGTGGGAGGAACAGTGCCCCATCATTGGTGTCAGTGGGAGGAATAGTGCCCCATGATTGGTGTCAGTGGGAGGAATAGTGCCCCATCATTGATGTCAGTGTGGTGGAGGGGGGAATAGTGCCCCATCATTGGGGTCAGGGGGGGGGAATAGTGACCCATCATTGGTGTCAGTGGGGGGGGGCATAGTGACCCATCGTTGGTGTCAGTGGGGGGGGGAAATAGTGACCCATTGTTGGTGTCGGTGGGGGGAGGAATAGTGCCCCATTCTTGGTGTCAGTGGGGGGAGGAATAGTGCCCCATCGTTGGGGTCAGGGGGGGAAATAGTGACCCATCGTTGGTGTCAGTGGGGGGGGGAATAGTGACCCATCGTTGGTGTCAGTGGGGGGGGAATAGTGACCCATCGTTGGTGTCAGTGGGGGGGGGGGGAATAGTGCCCCATCGTTGGTGTCAGTGGGGGGAGGAATAGTGCCCCATCGTTGGTGTCAGTGGGGGGAGGAATAGTGCCCCATCGTTGGTGTCAGTGGGGGGAGGAATAGTGCCCCATCGTTGGTGTCAGTGGGGGGAGGAATATTGCCCCATCGTTGGTGTCAGTGGGGGGAGGAATAGTGCCCCATCGTTGGTGTCAGTGGGGGGAGGAATAGTGCCCCATCGTTGGTATTAGTGACACTAATGATGGGGCACTATCCCTCCCACTGACACCAATGATACTTACCTTGCTGACCCCTGCTCCAGCCTGGGTTCGCTCTCTCCCTCTCCCATCTACAGCCTGCATACCTGGCTGCAGCAGCAAAATTTGCACTTACCTGTCAGCTGTCTTCCTTCTCTGGCCTCTCTCTTCACTCGCTGCTGCAGCTCCCTCGATCTTCATTGATCTCCGCGCGCTGCCGCTCGGCTCCTCCTCTCCAAGCTCCACCTCCTCGCCGGTGATTGGCCGCCTGTGTGCCTCTCCTGAGCTACAGTTCCGGTGGCCAATCAGCGGCGAGGAGGCGGAGCTGTTCAGTGATCCCAGAGGTGTGGCCAGGTTACAGGGGCAGCATATCATCCCGCCCACAGATCGCCTGAGACAGGAGCGGTATATGTGTTTTCCGATGGTCTTAGGCGACCCCTGTGAAATGGTCGTTCAACCCCCAAAGGGGGCGCGACCCCCAGGTTGAGAACCGCTGCTTTAGGGAAATAAACTCAAAGAAAACGTTCTCTTTTAGCTGGGGGAAGTGACAACTGAATTTCTGAGCTATAGTGAAGAAAAAAAAAGCCAGAATTACATTTAAAAACCAGCACCATAATAAATAAATAATAATAAAAAAAAGGCGTGGGGTCCCCCCTCCCATCCATACCAAACCCTTTGGGTCTGGTATGGATCTTAAAGCAAAGCCCCACCCCAAAATAAAAAAACCGACATGGGGTCCCCCTTCCCATCCATACCAAGCTCTTCGGGTCTGGTATGGATCTTAAGGGGTAACCCCACACCATAAAAAAAAAATGGCGTGGGGTCCCCCCCAAGTCCATACCAGACCCTTATCCGAGCATGCAGCCCAGCAGGTCAGGAAAGGACGGGGGGACCCTCCTCCTCCATTGATGTCACATGGTGTGGGGTCACTCGGATGATGTCCCTGGGTGGCCTCTCCCCTTACAGAGTGCCCCCTTATATAAACTTGCACTCAACAGAGTGCCCCCTTACATCAGGTGTCCCCCATTAGAGTGCCCCCTTACATAAGTTGCATTCAACAGTGTGCTCCCTTATATAAGGTGTCCCCATCAGAATGCCCCCTTACATCAGATGTTCTCATCAGAGTACCCCCTTACATACGTTGTTCCCATCAAGGTGCCCCCCTTATATCAACTGTCCCCAAAAGAGTGCCCCCTTACATTTGATTAGGTATCCCCATCAGAGTGCTCCCTTACATCTTTGTCCCCATCAATGTCCCCCTTATATCAACTGTCCCCAAAAGAGTGCCCCCTTACATTTGATTAGGTATCCCCATCAGAGTGCTCCCTTACATCAAGTGTCACCATAAGAGTGCCCCCTTACATCTTTGTCCCCATCAGTGTCCCCCTTATATAAACTGTCCCCAAAAGAGTGCCCCTGACATTTGATCAGGTATCCCCATCAAAGTGCCCCTTTACATCAGGTGTCCCAATCAGAGTGCCCCCTTACATAGGTTGTCCCCAAAAGAGTGCCCCCTTACATTTGATCAGGTATCACCATCAGAGTGGCCCCTTACATCAGGTGTCCCCAACAGATTGCCCCCTTACATCAGGTGTCCCCATCAGAGTGCCCCCCTTACATCAGGTGTCCCCATCAGAGTGCCCCCTTACATCAGGTGTCACCAACAGAGTGCCCCTTACATAAGGTGTCCTCATCAGAGTGTCCCCTTACATCAGGTGTCCCCACCAGAGTGCACCCTTCCATCATGTGTCCCCATCAGAGTGCCCCCTTATATACATTGTCCCCATCAGGGTGCCCCCTTTACATCAATTGTCCCCCTTACATTTGATCAGGTATCCCCATCATAGTGTCCCTTTGCATCAGATGTACCCATCAGAGTGCCCCTTACATAATTTGCACTCAACAGTGTGCCCCCATAAGGTGTCCCCCAACAGAGAGCCCACTTACATCAGGTGTCCCTATCAGAGTGCCTACTTACTGTACATAAGGTGTCCCCATCAGAGTGCCCCCTATCATCTGGTGTTCCCATAAGGGTTCTCCCTTACATTAGGCGTCCTCATCAGCGTGCCCCCTTACAAAAGTTGTCAACATCAGAGTGCCCCCTTACATTTGGTGTCCCCATCAGAGTGCCCCCTTACATCAGGTGTCCCCATCAGAAATCCTCCTTACATCAGGTGTCCCAGAGGACCCCTTACATAAAGTGTCCCCATCAGAGTCCCCCTTACATATGTAAGGGAGAATTCTGATGGGGATATCTGATCATATGTAAGGGGGCATTCTGATGGGGACACCTGATGTAAGGGGGGACACTCATGTAAGGGAGAATTCTGATGGGGATATCTGATCCTGAGTGTCCCCCCTTATATCAACTGTCCCCAACAGAGTGCCTGCTTACATTTCATCAGGTATCCCCATCAGAGTGCTCCCTTACATTAAGTGTCCCCATCAGAGTGCATCTTTCCATCAGGTGTCCCCATCAAGGGCCCCCTTACATGATGTGTCCCCTATAGAGTGCCCCCTTACATCAGGTGTCCCCATCAGAGTGCACTGCTTACATTAACTGTCCCCAAAAGAGTGCCTCCTTACATTTGATCAGGAATCCCCATCAGAGTTCTCCCTTACATCAGGTGCCCCCATCAAAGTGCCCCCTTACATGAACTGTTCCAAAAAGAGTACCCCTTACATTTGATCAGGTATCCCCATAATAGAGCCCTTTTCCATCAGATGTCCCCATCAGAGTGCCTCTTACATAAAATGTCCCCAAAAGAATTCCCCCTTACATTTGATCAGGTATTACCATTAGAGTGCCAACTTACATTAGGTGTCCCCATCAGAGTGCCCCCTTACATCAGGTGTCCCTATCACAGTGTCTCCTTACATTAGGTGTCCCCTTCAGAGTGCGCCCTTACAAACGTTGTCAGCATCAGAGTGCCCCCTTACATCTGGTGTCCCCATTAGGGTGCTCACTTACATCAATGTCCCCATCAGAGTGCCCCCTTACATCAGGTGTCCCTATCAGAATTCCTCCTTACATCAGGTGTCCCCATCAGAGTGCCTACATGCATCAGGTATCCCCAACAGAGTACTCCCCAACAATGTACCCCCTTACATCAGGTGTCCCCATCAGAATACCCCCTTACATAAGAAGTCCCCATCTGAGTCCGCCCTTACATCAACTACCCCAACAAAGTGCCCCCTACATTTGATCAAGTATCCCCAACAGAATACCCCCTTATATCAGGTGTCCCAATCAGAGTGCCCCCTTACATCAGATATCCCCATCAGAGTACCCCTACATCAACTGTTGGGGACAGTTGATGTAAGGGGGCACTCTGATGGTAATACCTGATCAAATGCAAGGGGGAACTCTGTATGGGGAAACCTAAGGAAAGGAGGCACTCTGATAAGGACAGAGTTCCCCCTCACATCAGGTGTCCCCATCAGAATGCCCCTTACATCAGATGTCCCCTACAGAGTGCCTCCTTACATCAGGTGTTCCCATCAGAGTGCCCCCTTACATTTGTTCAGGTATTACCATCAGAGTGCTTCCTTCCCTTAGATGTCCCCATCAGAGTGCCTCCTTACATAAGGTGCCCCCAACAGAGTGCCCCCTTACATAAGTTGTCCCCATTAGAGTTCAGAATGCCCCTTACATCAGGTGTCCCCTACAGAGTGCCCCCTTACATTTGATCAGTTATCCACATCAGAGTTCTCCCTTACAGCAGGTGTCCCAATCAGAATGCCCTCTTACATAAGGTTCCCCCAACAAAGTGCCCCCTTACATCAGGTGTTCCCCTCAGAGTTCCCCCTTACATCAACTGTTCCCAACAGAGTGCCCCCTTCCATTTGATCAGGTGTCCCCATCAGAGTACCCCCTTTTATCAGGTGTCCCTATCACGGTGTCCCTATCACGGTGTCCCCCTTACATAAGGTGTCACCATTAGAGTGCCCCCTTACATAGGGTGTCCGCATAAGAGTGCCCCCTAACAAAAAGTGTCCCCATCAGAGTGCCCCCTTACATATGATAAGTTATCTCCATCAGAGTGCCCCCTTACATAAGTTGTCAGCATCAGAGTGCCCCCTTACATCAGGTGTCCCTATTAGAATTCCTCCTTAGATCAGGTGTCCCTATGAGAATACCCTCTTACAACAGGATGCCCTGTTACATCAGGTATCCCCATCAGAGTGCCTCCTTGCATCAGGTGTCCTCAACAGAGTGCCCCCCAGCCAAGCGCCCCGTTAAATCAGGTGTCCCCATCAGAATGCCCCTTTACATAAGGTGTCCCCATCTTAGCCCCCCCTTACATAAACTGCCCCAGCAAAGTGCCCCCTTACATTTGAACAGGTATCCCCATCAGAGTGCTCCCTTAAATAAGGTGTCCCCATCAGTATGCCCCCTACATCAGGTGCCCCCTTACATTTGATCAGGTATCCCCATTAGAGTGCCCTCTTACATAAGGTGTCTCCATCAGAGTGCTCCTTTACATCAGGTGTCCTCAACAGAGTGCCCCCTTACATCAGGTATCCCAATCAGGGTCCCCCTCCTTACACATGGTGTCCCCATCAGAGTGCCCCTTTACATCATGTGTCCCAATCAGAGTGCCCCCTTACATATGATCAGTTATCCCCATCAGAGTGCCCCCTTACATCAGGTGTCCCCATCAGCGTTCCCCCATACAAACGTTGTCCCCATCAGGGTTCCCCCCTTACATAAGGTGTCCCCATCAGAATACCGCTTTTTTCAACTGTCCTTATCAGAGTACCCCCTTACATCAACTGTCACCAACAGAGTCCACCCTTACATTTGATCAGGTATTACCATCAGAGTGCTTCCTTTCCTTAGGTGTCCCCATCAGAGTGCCCCCTTACATAAGGTGTCCCCATCAGAGTACCCCTTACATCACGTGTCCCCTACAGAGTGCCCCCTTACATTTGATCAGGTACCTCCATCACAGTTCTCCCTTACATCAGGTGTCCCCATCAGAATGCCCCCTTACATAAGGTTCCCTCAACATCAACTATTCCCAACAGAGAGCCCCTTACATTTGATCAGGTGTCCCCATCAGAGTGCCCCCTTACATCAGGTGTCCCCATCACGGTGTCCCCCTTACATAAGGTGTCACCATCAGAGTGCTACCTTACATAAAGTGTCCTCAACAGAATGCCCCCTTACATATGATTAGTTATCCCCATCATAGTGCCCCCCTTACATCATGTGTCCCCACCAGAGTGCCCCCTTACATAAGTTGTCAGCATCAGAGTGCCCCCTTACATCAGGTGTCCCCATCAGAGTACCTCATTGCATCAAGTGTCTCCAACAGAATGCCCCCCAACAAAGTGCCCCGTTACATCAGGTGTCCTCATCAGAATGCCCCTTTACATAAAGGTGTCACCATCTTAGTCCCCCCTTACATCAACTGCAAAGTGCCCCCTTACATTTGATCAGGTATCCCCTTCAGAGTGCCCCCTTACATAAGTTGTCCCCAACTGAGTGCCCCCATATATCAGGCGTCCCCATTAGAGTGCCCTCTTACATAAGTTGTCCCCAACTGAGTGCTACCCCCTTACAAACGTGTTCCCCATCAGAGTGCCCCTTATATAAGGTGTCTCTAAATGAGGGTCCCCCTGCATCAGGTGTCATCAGAATGCCCCCCTTACATCGACTGTCCCCAACAGAGTGCCCTCTTACATTTCAACAGGTATCCCCATCAGAGTGCCCCCCTTACATAAGGTGTCCCCAACAGAGTGCCCCCTTCCATATGGTGTCCCCAACAGAGTGCCCCCTTACATTTGGTCATGTATTCCCATCAGAGTGCTCCCTTACATCAGGTTTCCCCATCAGGGTGCCCCCTTTACATAAGGTGTCCCCATAAGATTTCTCCCTTACATCAGGTGTCCCCATCAGAGTGCCCCCTTACATTTGATCAGTTATCCCCATCAGAGTGCTACCTTACATAAGGTGTCCCTATAAGAGTGCCCCATTACATAGGGTCCCCCCAACAAAGTTCTCCCTTACATCAATGTCCCCATCAGAGTGCCCCCTTAGATCAGGTGTCCCCATCAGAATGCCCCCGTACATAAGGTGTCCCCATCAGAATGGCCCCTTTCATCAGTGTCTCCATCAGAGTCGCCCCTTACTTCAACTGTCCCCAAAAGAGTGACCCCTTACATTTGATCATGTATTCCCATCAGAGTGCCCCCTTACATCAGGTTTTCCCATCAGGGTGCCCCCTTTACATAAGGTGTCCCCATAAGATTGACCCCTTACATAAGTTGTCCTCAACAGAGTGCTCCCTTACATTTGATCAGTTTATCGAGTTTGGCAGGGTTAGTCGTTTTTCTGGGGGCGGGGGGTGTTGAGTCCAGGGGGTGGGATTCGAAATGGGCTAAGATAGTTTTTTTTTGGAGGGTGGGGGGGTTGTACGGGGGTGATGAGGTAAGGGGGGTGGATTTTGAGGTCGGCTTTTCAGGTCGGCTGAGATAGTTTTTTAAGGGTTGGGGGGAGTGGGGCCGGGGTGGTGAGGCCGGGGGTGTGATTTTAGAGGTCGTCTGAAATAGGTTTTTTTTTGGGGTGGGAGAGGTTCCCCGGGGGTGGTGAGGATGGGGGAGTGATTTTTGAGGTTATCTGAGATAGTTTTTTTTTTAGGGTGGGAGAGGTGACCCCGGGGTGGTGAGGCCAGGAGTGTGATTTTTGAGGTCGTCTGAAAAATGTTTTTTTTAGGATGGGAGAACTGCCCCGGGGTGGTGAGGCCGGTTGTGTGATTTTTGAGGTCGCCAGAAAAATTTTTTTTTTTTGGGGTGGGAGAGGTGCCCCGGGGGTGGTGGGGAGGGGGGAGTGATTTTTGAGGTTATCTGAGATAATTCTTTTTAGGGTGGGAGAGCTGACCCCGGGGTGGTGAGGCCGGGGGTGTGATTTTTGAGGTCGTCTGAAATAGGTTTTTTTTTGGAGTGGGAGAGGTGCCCCGGGGGTGGTGAGGAGAAGGTGTGATTTTTGAGGTCGCCTGAAAAAGGTTTTTTTTTGGGGTGGAAGAGGTGGTGAGGTCGGGGGAGTGATTTTTGAGGTTATCTGAGATAGTTTTTTTTTAGGGTGGGACAGCTGACCCCGGGGTGGTGAGGCCAGGGGTGTGATTTTTGAGGTCGCTAGAAAAAGGTTTTTTTTTTGGGTAGGAGAGGTGCCCCGGGGGTGGTGAGGAGGGGGAGTGATTTTTGAGGTTATCTGAGATAGTTTTTTTTAGGGTGGGAGAGCTGAGCCCGGGGTGGTGAGGCCGGGGATGTGATTTTTGAGGTCGTCTTAAAAAAGTTTTTTTTGGGGTGGGAGAGGTTCCCCGGGGGTGGTGAGGCCGGGGGAGTGATTTTTGAGGTCGTCTGAAAAGGATTTTTTTTTGGGGTGGGAGAGGTGCCCCGGGGGTGGTGAGGATGGGGGAGTGATTTTTGAGGTTATCTGAGGTAGTTTTTTTTTAGGGTGGGAGAGCTGACCCCGGGGTGGTGAGGCGGGGGGTGTGATTTTTGAGGTCGTCTGAAAAAGGCTTTTTTTTGGGGTGGGAGAGGTGCCCCGGGGGTGGTGAGGCCGGCGGTGTGATTTTTGAGGTCGTCTTAGATAGGTTTTTTTTTGGGGTGGAAGAGGTGCCCAGGGGGTGGTGAGGCCGGGGGTGTGATTTTTGAGGTCGCCTGAAAAAGGTTTTTTTTTTGGGTGGGAGAGGCGCCCCAAAGGTGGTGAGGCCGGGGGTTTGATTTTTGAGGTCGTCTGAAAAAGGATTTTTTTTGGGGTGGGAGTGGTACCCAGGGGGTTATGAGGAGGGGGGAGTGATTTTTGAGGTTATCTGAGATAGTTTTTTTTAGGGTGGGAGAGCTGACCCCGGGGTGGTGGGGTCGGGGGGGTGATTTTTGAGGTCGTCTGAAAAAGTTTTTTTTGGGGTGGGAGAGGTTCCCGTGGGTGGTGAGGCCGGGGGTGTGATTTTTGAGGTTATCTGAGATAGTTTTTTTTTAGGGTGGGAAAGCTGACCCAGGGGTGGTGAGGCCGGGGGTGTGATTGTTGAGGTCGTCTGAAATAGGTTTTTTTTTGGGGTGGGAGAGGTTCCCCGTGGGTGGTGAGGCCGGGGGTGTGATTTTTGAGGTTATCTGAGATAGTTTTTTTTTTAGGGTGGGAAAGCTGACCCCAGGGGTGGTGAGGCCGGGGGTGTGATTGTTGAGGTCATCTTAAAAATGTTTTTTTTTGGGGTGGGAGAGGTTCCCCGAGGGTGGTGAGGACGGGTGAGTGATTTTTGAGGTTATCTGAGATAGTTTTTTTTAGGGTGGGAAAGCTGACCCGGGGTGGTGAGGCCGGGGGTGTGATTGTTGAGGTCGTCTGAAAAAGGGTTTTTTTTGGGGTGGGAGAGGTTCCCCGGGGGTTGGTGAGGAGGGGGGAGTGATTTTTGAGGTTATCTGAGATAGTTTTTTTTTGGGGTGGGAGAGCTGACCCCGGGGTGGTGAGGCCGGGGGTGTGATTTTTGAGGTCGTCTGAAAAATGTTTTTTTTTTGGGTGGGAGAGGTGCCCCGGGGCTGGTGAGGATGGGGGAGTGATTTTTGAAGTTATCTGAGATAGTTTTTCTTTAGGGTGGGAGAGATGACCCCGGGGTGGTGAGGCCAGGGGTGTGATTTTTGAGGACATCTGAAAAAGGTTTTTTTTGGGGTGGGAGAGGTTCCCCGGAGTTGTAGAGGAGGGGGGAGTGATTTTTGAGGTTATCTGAGATAGTTTTTTTTAGGGTGGGATAGCTGACCCCGGGGCGGTGAGGCCGGGGGGGGGTGATTTTTGAGGTCGTCTGAAAAATGTTTTTTTGTAGGATGGGAGAACTGCCCAGGGGGTGGTGAGGCAGGGGGAGTGATTTTTGAGGTTACTGAGATAGTTTTTTTTTAGGGTGGGAGAGCTGACCCCGGGGTGGTGGGGTCGGGGGGGTGATTTTTGAGGTCGTCTGAAAAAGTTTTTTTTGGGGTGGGAGAGGTTCCCCGTGGGTGGTGAGGAGGGGGGAGTGATTTTTGAGGTTATCTGAGATAGTTTTTTATTAGGGTGGGAGAGCTGACCCCGGGGTGGTGAGGCCGGGGGTGTGATTTTTGAGGTCGTCTGAAAAAGGTTTTTTTTGGGGGTGGGAGAGTTTCCCTGGGGTTGGTGAGGAGGGGGGAGTGATTTTTGAGGTTTTCTGAGATAGTTTTTTTTTAGGGTGGGAAAGCTGACCCCGGGGTGGTGAGGCCGGGGGTGTGATTGTTGAGGTCATCTGAAAAAGGTTTTTTTTTGGGGTGGAAGAGGTTCCCGGGGGTTGGTGAGGAGGGGGGAGTGATTTTTGAGGTTATCTGAGATAGTTTTTTTTTTGGGGTGGGAGAGCTGACCCCGGGGTGGTGAAGCCGGGGGTGTGATTTTTGAGGTCGTCTGAGATAGGTTTTCTTTTTTTGATGGCAGAGGTTTCCCGGGAATGGTGAGGAGGGGGGAGTGATTTTTGAGGTTATCTGAAATAGTTTTTTTTTAGGGTGGGAGCGCTGACCCCGGGGGTGGTGAGGCCGGGGGTGTGATTTTTGAGGTCGTCTGAAAAATGTTTTTTTTTTGGGTGGGAGAGGTGCCCCGGGGCTGGTGAGGATGGGGGAGTGATTTTTGAAGTTATCTGAGATAGTTTTTTTTTAGGGTGGGAGAGCTGACCCCGGGGTGGAGAGGCCGGGGGTGTAATTTTTGAGGTTGTCTGAAAAAGGTTTTTTTTGGGGTGGGAAAGGTGCCCCAGGGGTGGTGAAGAGGGGGGAGTGATTTTTGAAGTTATATGAGATAGTTTTTTTTTAGGGTGGGAGAGCTGACCCCGGGGTGGTGAGGCCGGGGGTGTGATTTTTGAGGACATCTGAAAAAGGTTTTTTTTTGGGGTGGGAGAGGTTCCCCGGAGATGTAGAGGAGGGGGGAGTGATTTTTGAGGTTATCTGAGATAGTTTTTTTTTTAGGGTGGGAGAGCTGACCCCGGGGGTGGTGAGGCCGGGAGTGTGATTTTTGAGGTCGTCTGAAAAAGGTTTTTTTTGGGGTGGGAGAGGTTCCCCAGGGTTGGTAAGAAGGGGGAGTGATTTTTGAGGTTATCTGATATAGTTTTTTTTTTAGGGTGGGAGAGCTGACCCCGGGTGGTGAGGCCGGGTCTGTGATTTTTGAGGTCGTCTGAAAAAGGTTTTTTTTGGGGTGGGAGAGGTTCCCCAGGGTTGGTAAGAAGGGGGAGTGATTTTTGAGGTTATCTGATATAGTTTTTTTTTTAGGGTGGGAGAGCTGACCCCGGGGTGGTGAGGGCGGGGGTGTGATTTTTGAGGTCGTCTGAAAAAGGGTTTTTTTTGGGGTGGGAGAGGTGCAATGGGGGTGGTGTGGAGGGGGGAGTGATTTTTGAGGTTATCTGATATAGTTTTTTTTTTAGAGTGGGAGAGCTGACCCCGGGGTGGTGAGGCCGGGGTGTGTGATTTTGGAGGTCGTCTGAAAAAAAAGTTTTTTTTGGGGTGGGAGAGGTTCCCCGGGGTTGGTAAGAAGGGGGGAGTGATTTTTTAGGTTTTCTGAGATAGTTTTTTTTTAGGGTGGGAGAGCTGACCCCGGGGTGGTGGGGTCGGGGGGGTGATTTTTGAGGTCGTCTGAAAAAGGTTTTTTTGGGGTGAGAGAGGTTCCCCGTGGGTGGTGAGGATGGGGGAGTGATTTTTGAGGTTATCTGAGATAGTTTTTTATTAGGGTGGGAGAGCTGACCCCGGGTGGTGAGGCCGGGGGTGTGATTGTTGAGGTCGCCTGAAAAAGGGTTTTTTTTGGGGTGGGAGAGGTTCCCGGGGGTTGGTGAGGAGGGGGGAGTGATTTTTGAGGTTATCTGAGATAGTTTTTTTTTTAGGGTGGGAGAGCTGACCCCGGGGTGGTGAGGCCGGGGGTGTGATTTTTGAGGTCGTCTGAGATAGGTTTTCTTTTTTTGATGGCAGAGGTTTCCCGGGAATGGTGAGGAGGGGGAGTGATTTTTGAGGTTATCTGAAATAGTTTTTTTTTAGGGTGGGAGCGCTGACCCCGGGGGTGGTGAGGCCGGGGGTTTGATTTTTTAGGTAGTCTGAGATAGGATTTTTTTGGATCGGGAGAGGTGCCCCGGCGGTGGTGAGGCCGGGGGTGTGATTTTTGAGGTCATCTGAAAAGGTTTTTTTTTGGGGTGGGAGAGGTTCCCCGGGGTTGGTGAGGAGGGGGGAGTGATTTTTGAAGTTATCTTAGATAGTTTTTTTTTAGGGTGGGAGAGCTGACCCCGGGGTGGTGAGGCCGGGGGGGGGGTGATTTTTGAGGTCATCTTAAAAAGGGTTTTTTTGGGGTGGGAGCGGTGCCCCTGCGGTGGTGAGACTGGGATGTGATTTTTGAGGTTATCTGAGATAGTTTTTTTTTAGGGTGGGAGAGCTGACCCCGGGGTGGTGGGGCCGGCCGGGGGTGTGATTTTTGAGGTCGTCTGAAAAAGGTTTTTTTTTGGGGTGGGAGAGGTTCCCCGGTGGTGGTGAGGATGGGGGTGTGATTTTTGAGGTCGTCTGAAAAAGGTTTTTTTTTGGGGTGGGAGAGGTGCAATGGGGGTGGTGTGGAGGGGGGAGTGATTTTTGAGGTTATCTGATATAGTTTTTTTTTTAGGGTGGGAGAGCTGACCCCGGGGTGGTGAGGCCGGGGTGTGTGATTTTGGAGGTCGTCTGAAAAAGGTTTTTTTTTGGGGTGGGAGAGTTTCCCTGGGGTTGGTGAGGAGGGGGGAGTGATTTTTGAGGTTTTCTGAGATAGTTTTTTTTTATGGTGGGAAAGCTGACCCCGGGGTGGTGAGGCCGGGGGTGTGATTGTTGAGGTCGTCTGAAAAAGGGTTTTTTTTGGGGTGGGAGAGGTTCCCGGGGGTTGGTGAGGAGGGGGGAGTGATTTTTGAGGTTATCTGAGATAGTTTTTTTTTT
The DNA here is from genome assembly GCF_062004578.1 of Staurois parvus. Lineage (NCBI taxonomy): Eukaryota > Metazoa > Chordata > Amphibia > Anura > Ranidae > Staurois > Staurois parvus. The sequence continues at coordinate 10,634 of NW_028321292.1, read as the reverse complement.
GCGGTGGGAGAGCTGACCCCGGGGTGGTGAAGCCGGGGGTGTGATTTTTGAGGTCGTCTGAGATAGGTTTTCTTTTTTTGATGGCAGAGGTTTCCCGGGAATGGTGAGGAGGGGGGAGTGATTTTTGAGGTTATCTGAAATAGTTTTTTTTTAGGGTGGGAGCGCTGACCCCGGGGGTGGTGAGGCCGGGGGTGTGATTTTTGAGGTCGTCTGAAAAATGTTTTTTTTTTGGGTGGGAGAGGTGCCCCGGGGCTGGTGAGGATGGGGGAGTGATTTTTGAAGTTATCTTAGATAGTTTTTTTTTAGGGTGGGAGAGCTGACCCCGGGGTGGAGAGGCCGGGGGTTTGATTTTTGAGGTTGTCTGAAAAAGGTTTTTTTTGGGGTGGGAAAGGTGCCCCGGGGGTGGTGAAGAGAGGGGAGTGATTTTTGAGGTTATATGAGATAGTTTTTTTTTTCGGGTGGGAGAGCTGACCCCGGGGTGGTGAGGCCGGGGGTGTGATTTTTGAGGTCGTCTGAAAAAGGTTTTTTTTGGGGTGGGAGAGGTTCCCCGGAGTTGTAGAAGAGGGGGGAGTGATTTTTGAGGTTATCGGAGATAGTTTTTTTTAGGGTGGGAGAGCTGACCCCGGGGTGGTGAGGCCGGGGGTGTGATTTTTGAGGTCGTCTGAAAAAGTTTTTTTTTTGGGGTGGGAGAGGTTCCCCGGAGTTGGTGAGGAGGGGGGAGTGAATTTTAAGTTGATCTGAGATAGTTTTTTTTTTAGGGTGGGAGAGCTGACCCCGGGGTTGTGAGACCGGGGGTGTGATTTTTGAGGTCGTCTGAAAAAGTTTTTTTTTTGGGGGTGGAAAAGGTTCCCCAAGGTTGGTGAGGAGGGGGGAGTGATTTTTGAGGTTATCTGAGATAGTTTTTTTTTTAGGGTGGGAGAGCTGACCCCGGGGTGGTGAGGATGGGGGGAGTGATTTTTGAGGTTATTTGAGGTTATCTGAGATATTTTTTTTTTTTAGGGTGGGAGAGCTGACCCCAGGGAGGTTAGGCCGGGGGTGTGATTTTTGAGGTCATCTGAAAAAGGTTTTTTTTGGGGTGGGAGAGTTTCTCCGGTGGTGGTGAGGAGGGGGGAGTCATTTTTGAGGTTATCTGAGATAGTTTTTTTTTTTTTAGTGTGGGAGAAGTGCCTTGGGGGTGGTGAGGGGTGGTGAGGCCGGGGGGTGTGATTTTTGAGGTCATCTGAAAAAGGTTTTTTTTGGGGTGGGGGAGGTTCCCCGGTGGTGGTGAGGAGGCGGGAGTGATTTTTGAGGTTATCTGAGATAGTTTTTTTTTAGGGTGGGAGTGCTGACCCCGGGGTGGTGAGGCCGGAGGGTGTGATTTGTGAGGTCGTCTGAAAAAGATTTTTTTTTGGGGTGGGAAAGGTGCCCCGGGGGTCGTGAGGAGGGGGGAGTTATTTTTGAGGTTATCTGAGATAGTTTTTTTTTAGGGTGGGAGAGCTGACCCAGGGGTGGTGAGGCCGGGTGTGTGATTTTTGAGGTCGTCTGAAAAAGTTTTTTTTTTGGGGTGGGAGAGGTGATGGTGAGGAGGGGGGAGTGATTTTTGAGGTTATCTGAGATAGTTTTTTTTTAGGGTGGGAGAGCTGACCCCGGGGTGGTGAGGCCGGGGGTGTGATTTTTGAGGTCGTCTGAGAAAGGTTTTTTTTGGGGTGGGAGAGGTTCCCCGGTGGTGGTGAGGAGGGGGGAGTGATTATTGAGGTTATCTGAGATAGTTTTTTTTTTAGGGTGGGAGAGCTGACCCCGGGGTGGTGAGGCCGGGGGTGTGATTTTTGAGGTCGTCTGAAAAAGATTATTTTTTGGGGTGGGAGAGGTTCCCCAAAGTTGGTGAGGCCGGGGCGGGATTTTTGAGGTCGTCTGAGAAAGTTTTTTTTTGGGGTGGGAGAGGTTCCCCGGTGGTGGTGAGGAGGGGGGAGTGATTTTTGAGGTTATCTGAGATATTTTTTTTTTTTTTAGGGTGGGAGAGCTGACCTCGGGGTGGTGAGGCCGGGGGTGTGATTTTTGAGGTCGTCTGAGATAGGTTTTTTTTTGGAGTGGGAGAGGTGCCCCGGGGTGGTGAGGCGGGGGGTTTGATTTTTGAGGTCGTCTGAAAAAGGTTTTTTTTGGGGTGGGAGAGATTACCCGGTGGTGGTGAGGAGGGGGGAGTTATTTTTGAGGTTATCTGATATAGTTTTTTTTTTAGGGTGGGAGAGCTGACCCCGGGGTGGTGAGGCCGGGGCTGTGATTTTTGAGGTCGTCTGAAAAAGGTTTTTTTTGGGGTGGGAGAGGTGCCCCGGGGCTGGTGAGGATGGGGGAGTGATTTTTGAGGTTTTCTGAGATAGTTTTTTTTTAGGGTGGGAGAGCTGACCCAGGGGTGTGATTTTTGAGGTCGTCTGAAAAAGGTTTTTTTTGGGGTGGGAGAGGTTCCCCGGTGGTGGTGAGGAGGGGGGCAGTGATTTTTGAGGTTATCTGAAATATTTTTTTTTTTTTTTAGGGTGGGAGAGCTGACCCCGGGGTGGTTAGGCCGGGGATGTGATTTTTTAGGTCATCTGAAAAAGGTTTTTTTTTGGGGTGGGAGAGGTTTCCCGGGGTTGGTGAGGAGGGGGGAGTGATTTTTGAGGTTATCTGAGATAGTTTTTTTTTTAGGGTGGGAGAGCTGACCCCGGGGTGGTGAGGCCGGGGGGGGGGTGATTTTTGAGGTCGTCTTAAAAAGGGTTTTTTTGGGGTGGGAGCGGTGCCCCTGGGGTGGTGAGGCCGGGGTGTGATTTTTGAGGTTATCTGAGATAGTTTTTTTTTAGGGTGGGAGAGCTGACCCCGGGGTGGTGAGGAGGGGGGAGTGATTTTTGAGGTTATCTGAGATAGTTTTTTTTTAGGGTGGGAGAGCTGACCCCGGGGTGGTGAGGCCGGGGGTATGATTTCTGAGGACGTCTGAAAAAGGTTTTTTTTTGGGGTGGGAGAGGTCCCCCAGGGAGGTGAGGCCGGGGATGTGATTTTTGAGGTCGTCTGAAAAAGGTTTTTTTTTGGGGAGGGAGAGGTGCCCCGGGGGTGGTGAGGATGGGGGAGTGATTTTTGAGGTTATCTGAAATAGTTTTTTTTTAGGGTGGGAGAGCTGACCCCGGGGTGGTGAGGCCGGGGGTGTGATTTTTGAGGTCGTCTGAAAAAGGTTTTTTTATGGGGTGGGACTTGTTCCCCGGGGGTGGTGAGGAGGGGGGAGTGATTTTTGAGGTTATCTGAAATAGTTTTTTTTTAGGGTGGGAGAGCTGACCCCGGGGTGGTGAGGCCGGGGGTGTGATTTTTGATGGCGTCTGGAAAAGGTTTTTTTTTGGGGTGGGAGAGGTGCCCCGGGGGTGGTGAGGAGGGGGGAGTGATTTTTGAGTTTATCCGGGATAGTTTTTTTTTAGGGTGGGAGAGCTGACCCCGGGGTGGTGAGGCCGGGGGTGTGATCTTTGAGGTCGTCTTAAAAAGTTTTTTTTTGGGGTGGGAGAGGTGCCCCGGGGCTGGTGAGGATGGGGGAGTGATTTTTGAGGTTATCTGAGATATTTTTTTTTTAGGATAGGAGAGCTGACCCCGGGGTGGTGAGGCCGGGGGTGTGATCTTTGAGGTCGTCTTAGATAGGTTTTTTTGGGGGTGGGAGAGGTGCCCCGGGGGTGGTGTGGATGGGGGAGTGATTTTTGAGGTTATCTGAGATAGTTTTTTTTTTAGGGTGGGAGAGCTGACCCCGGGGTAGTGAGACCGGGGGTTTGATTTTTGAGGTCGTCTTAAAAAGTTTTTTTTTGGGGTGGGAGAGGTGCCCCGGGGCTGGTGAGGATGGGGGAGTGATTTTTGAGGTTATCTGAGATATTTTTTTTTTAGGATAGGAGAGCTGACCCCGGGGTGGTGAGGCCGGGGGTGTGATCTTTGAGGTCGTCTTAGATAGGTTTTTTTGGGGGTGGGAGAGGTGCCCCGGGGGTGGTGAGGCCGGGGGTGTGATTTTTGAGGTCGTCTGAGATAGGTTTTTTTTGGGGTGGGAGAGCTGACCCCGGGGTAGTGAGACCGGGGGTTTGATTTTTGAGGTCGTCTGAAAAAGTTTTTTTTTTTCTGGTGGGAGAGGTTACCCGGTGGTGGTGAGGAGGGGGGAGTGATTTTTGAGGTTATCTGATATAGTTTTTTTTTTAGGGTGGGAGAGCTGACCCCGGGTGGTGAGGCCGAGTCTGTGATTTTTGAGGTCGTCTGAAAAAGGTTTTTTTTGGGGTGGGAGAGGTTCCCCGGGGTTGGTAAGAAGGGGGGAGTGATTTTTGAGGTTTTCTGAGATAGTTTTTTTTTAGGGTGGGAGAGCTGACCCAGGGGTGGTGAGGCCGGGGGTGTGATTTTTGAGGTCGTCTGAAAACGTTTTTTTTTTGGGGTGGGAGAGGTTCCCCGGAGGTGGTGAGGAGGGGGGAGTGATTTTTGAGGTTATCTGATATAGTTTTTTTTTTAGGGTGGGAGAGCTGACCCCGGGGAGGTGAGGCCAGGGCTGTGATTTTTGAGGTAGTCTCAAAAAGGTTTTTTTTGGGGTGGGAGAGGTTCCCCAGGGTTGGTAAGAAGGGGGAGTGATTTTTGAGATTATCTGATATAGTTTTTTTTTTAGGGTGGGAGAGCTGACCCCGGGGTGGTGAGGGCGGGGGTGTGATTTTTGAGGTCGTCTGAAAAAGGGTTTTTTTTGGGGTGGGAGAGGTGCAATGGGGGTGGTGTGGAGGGGGGAGTGATTTTTGAGGTTATCTGATATAGTTTTTTTTTTAGAGTGGGAGAGCTGACCCCGGGGTGGTGAGGCCGGGGTGTGTGATTTTGGAGGTCGTCTGAAAAAAAAGTTTTTTTTGGGGTGGGAGAGGTTCCCCGGGGTTGGTAAGAAGGGGGGAGTGATTTTTTAGGTTTTCTGAGATAGTTTTTTTTTAGGGTGGGAGAGCTGACCCCGGGGTGGTGGGGTCGGGGGTGTGATCTTTGAGGTCGTCTGAAAAAGTTTTTTTTTGGGGTGGGAGAGGTGCCCCGGGGCTGGTGAGGATGGGGGAGTGATTTTTGAGGTTATCTGAGATATTTTTTTTTTAGGATAGGAGAGCTGACCCCGGGGTGGTGAGGCCGGGGGTGTGATCTTTGAGGTCGTCTTAGATAGGTTTTTTTGGGGGTGGGGGTGGTGTGGATGGGGGAGTGATTTTTGAGGTTATCTGAGATAGTTATTTTTTTAGGGTGGGAGAGCTGACCCCGGGGTAGTGAGGCCGGGGGTTTGATTTTTGAGGTCGTCTGAAAAAGGTTTTTTTTGGGGTGGGAGAGGTTCCCCGTGGGTGGTGAGGAGGGGGGAGTGATTTTTGAGGTTATCTGATATAGTTTTTTTTTTAGGGTGGGAGAGCTGACTCCGGGTGGTGAGGCCGGGGGTGTGATTTTTGAGGTCGTCTGAAAAAGGTTTTTTTTGGGGTGGGAGAGGTTCCCCAGGGTTGGTAAGAAGGGGGAGTGATTTTTGAGGTTATCTGATATAGTTTTTTTTTTAGGGTGGGAGAGCTGACCCCGGGGTGGTGAGGGCGGGGGTGTGATTTTTGAGGTCGTCTGAAAAAGGGTTTTTTTTGGGGTGGGAGAGGTGCAATGGGGGTGGTGTGGAGGGGGGAGTGATTTTTGAGGTTATCTGATATAGTTTTTTTTTTAGAGTGGGAGAGCTGACCCCGGGGTGGTGAGGCCGGGGTGTGTGATTTTGGAGGTCGTCTGAAAAAAAAGTTTTTTTTGGGGTGGGAGAGGTTCCCCGGGGTTGGTAAGAAGGGGGGAGTGATTTTTTAGGTTTTCTGAGATAGTTTTTTTTTAGGGTGGGAGAGCTGACCCCCGGGTGGTGGGGTCGGGGGTGTGATTTTTGAGGTCATCTGAAAAAGGTTTTTTTTTGGGGTGGGAGAGGTTCCCCGGGGTTGGTGAGGAGGGGGGAGTGATTTTTGAAGTTATCTTAGATAGTTTTTTTTTAGGGTGGGAGAGCTGACCCCGGGGTGGTGAGGCCGGGGGGGGTGATTTTTGAGGTCATCTTAAAAAGGGTTTTTTTGGGGTGGGAGCGGTGCCCCTGCGGTGGTGAGACTGGGATGTGATTTTTGAGGTTATCTGAGATAGTTTTTTTTTAGGGTGGGAGAGCTGACCCCGAGGTGGTGAGGCCGGGGGTGTGATTTTTGAGGTCGTCTGAAAAAGGTTTTTTTTTGGGGTGGGAGAGGTTCCCCGGTGGTAGTGAGGATGGGGGAGTGATTTTTGAGGTTATCTGATATCGTTTTTTTTTTAGGGTGGGAGAGCTGACCCCGGGGTGGTGAGGGCGGGGGTGTGATTTTTGAGGTCGTCTGAAAAAGGGTTTTTTTTGGGGTGGGAGAGGTGCAATGGGGGTGGTGTGGAGGGGGGAGTGATTTTTGAGGTTATCTGATATAGTTTTTTTTTTAGAGTGGGAGAGCTGACCCCTGGTGGTGAGGCCGGGGTGTGTGATTTTGGAGGTCGTCTGAAAAAAAAAGTTTTTTTGGGGTGGGAGAGGTTCCCCGGGGTTGGTAAGAAGGGGGGAGTGATTTTTGAGGTTTTCTAAGATAGTTTTTTTTTAGGGTGGGAGAGCTGACCCCGGGGTGGTGGGGTCGGGGGGGTGATTTTTGAGTTCGTCTGGAAAAGGTTTTTTTGGGGTGAGAGAGGTTCCCCGTGGGTGGTGAGGATGGGGGAGTGATTTTTGAGGTTATCTGAGATAGTTTTTTTTTTGGGGTGGGAGAGCTGACCCCGGGGTGGTGAGGCCGGGGGTGTGATTTTTGAGGTCGTCTGAAAAATTTTTTTTTTGGGGTGGGAGAGGTTCCCCGGGGTTGGTAAGAAGGGGGGAGTGATTTTTGAGGTTTTCTGAGATAGTTTTTTTTTAGGGTGGGAGAGCTGACCCCGGGGTGGTGAGGCCGGGGGTGTGATTTTTGAGGTCGTCTGAAAAAGGTTTTTTTTGGGGTGGGAGAGGTTCCCCGGTGGTGGTGAGGAGGGGGGCAGTGATTTTTGAGGTTATCTGAAATATTTTTTTTTTTTTTTAGGGTGGGATAGCTGACCCCGGGGTGGTTAGGCCGGGGATGTGATTTTTGAGGTCATCTGAAAAAGGTTTTTTTTTGGGGTGGGAGAGGTTCCCCCGGGGTTGGTGAGGAGGGGGGAGTGATTTTTGAGGTTATCTGAGATAGTTTTTTTTTTAGGGTGGGAGAGCTGACCCCGGGGTGGTGAGGCCGGGGGGGGTGATTTTTAAGGTCGTCTTAAAAAGGGTTTTTTTGGGGTGGGAGCGGTGCCCCTGGGGTGGTGAGGCCGGGGTGTGATTTTTGAGGTTATCTGAGATAGTTTTTTTTTAGGGTGGGAGAGCTGACCCCAGGGTGGTGAGGCCGGGGGTGTGATTTTTGAGGTCGTCTGAAAAAGGTTTTTTTATGGGGTGGGACTTGTTTCCCGGGGGTGGTGAGGAGGGGGGAGTGATTTTTGAGTTTATCTGGGATAGTTCTTTTTTTAGGGTGGGAGAGCTGACCCCGGGGTGGTGAGGCCGGGGGTGTGATCTTTGAGGTCGTCTTAAAAAGTTTTTTTTTGGGGTGGGAGAGGTGCCCCGGGGCTGGTGAGGATGGGGGAGTGATTTTTGAGGTTATCTGAGATATTTTTTTTTTAGGGTGGGAGAGCTGACCCCGGGGTGGTGAGGCCGGGGGGTGTGATTTTTGAGGTCGTCTGAAAAAAGGTTTTTTTGGGGTGGGAGAGGTACCCCGGGGGTGGTGAGGAGGGGGGAGTGATTTTTGAGGTTATCTGATATAGTTTTTTATTTAGGGTGGGAGAGCTGACCCTGGGTGGTGAGGCCGGGTCTGTGATTTTTGAGGTCGTCTGAAAAAGGTTTTTTTTGGGGTGGGAGAGGTTCCCCGGGGTTGGTAAGAAGGGGGAGTGATTTTTGAGGTCGTCTGAAAAAGGTTTTTTTTTGGGGTGGGAGAGGTTCCCCGGTGGTGGTGAGGATGGGGGAGTGATTTTTGAGGTTATCTGATATAGTTTTTTTTTTAGGGTGGGAGAGCTGACCCCGGGGTGGTGAGGCCGGGGGTGTGATTGTTGAGGTCGCCTGAAAAAGGGTTTTTTTTTGGGGTGGGAGAGGTTCCCGGGGGTTGGTGAGGAGGGGGGAGTGATTTTTGAGGTTATCTGAGATAGTTTTTTTTTTGGGGTGGGAAAGCTGACCCCGGGGTGGTGAGGCCGGGGGAGTGATTTTTGAGGTCGTCTGAGATAGGTTTTCTTTTTTTGATGGCAGAGGTTTCCCGGGAATGGTGAGGAGGGGGGAGTGATTTTTGAGGTTATCTGAAATAGTTTTTTTTTAGGGTGGGAACGCTGACCCCGGGGGTGGTGAGGCCGGGGGTTTGATTTTTTAGGTAGTCTGAGATAGGATTTTTTTGGATCGGGAGAGGTGCCCCGGCGGTGGTGAGGCCGGGGGTGTGATTTTTGAGGTCGTCTGAAAAATGTTTTTTTTTGGGTGGGAGAGGAGCCCCGGGTGGAGAGGCCGGGGATGTTATTTTTGAGGTCATCTGAAAAAGGTTTTTTTTTGGGGTGGGAGAGGTTCCCCGGGGTTGGTGAGGAGGGGGGAGTGATTTTTGAAGTTATCTTAGATAGTTTTTTTTTAGGGTGGGAGAGCTGACCCCGGGGTGGAGAGGCCGGGGATGTGATTTTTGAGGTCATCTGAAAAAGGTTTTTTTTTGGGGTGGGAGAGGTTCCCCGGGGTTGGTGAGGAGGGGGGAGTGATTTTTGAAGTTATCTTAGATAGTTTTTTTTTAGGGTGGGAGAGCTGACCCCGGGGTGGAGAGGCCGGGGATGTGATTTTTGAGGTCATCTGAAAAAGGTTTTTTTTTGGGGGTGGGAGAGGTGCCTGGGGGTGGTGTGGATGGGGGAGTGATTTTTGAGGTTATCTGAGATAGTTTTTTTTTTAGAGTGGGAGAGCTGACCCCGGGGTGGTGAGGCCGGGGGTGTGATTTTTGAGGTCGTTTCAGATAGGTTTTTTTTGGGGTGGGAGAGGTGCCCCGGGGGTGGTGAGGATCGGGGAGTGAATTTTGAGGTTATCTGAGATAGTTTTTTTTTTAGGGTGGGAGAGCTGACCCCTGGTGGTGAGGCCGGGGGGTGTGATTTTTGAGGTCGTCTGAAAAAAGTTTTTTTTGGAGTGGGAGAGGTACCCCGGGGGTGGTGAGGAGGGGGGGAGTGATTTTTGAGGTTATCTGATATAGTTTTTTTTTTAGGGTGGGAGAGCTGATCCCGGGGTGGTGAGGCCGGGGGTGTGATTTTTGAGGTCGTCTGAAAAAGGTTGTTTTTTGGGGTGGGAGAGGTGCAATGGGGGTGGTGTGGAGGGGGGAGTGATTTTTGAGGTTATTTGATATAGTTTTTTTTTTTGGGTGGGAGAGCTGACCCCTGGTGGTGAGGCAGGGGTGTGTGATTTTGGAGGTCGTCTGAAAAAGGTTTTTTTTTGGGGTGGGAGAGTTTCCCTGGGGTTGGTGAGGAGGGGGGAGTGATTTTTGAGGTTTTCTGAGATAGTTTTTTTTTTATGGTGGGAAAGCTGACCCCGGGTGGTGAGGCCGGGGTGTGATTGTTGAGGTCGTCTGAAAAAGGGTTTTTTTGGGGTGGGAGAGGTTCCCGCGGGTTGGTGAGGAGGGGGGAGTGATTTTTGAGGTTATCTGAAATAGTTTTTTTTTTAGGGTGGGAGCGCTGACCCCGGGGGTGGTGAGGCCGGGGGTGTGATTTTTGAGGTCGTCTGAAAAATGTTTTTTTTTGGGTGGGAGAGGTGCCCCGGGGCTGGTGAGGATGGGGGAGTGATTTTTGAAGTTATCTTAGATAGTTTTTTTTTAGGGTGGGAGAGCTGACCCCGGGGTGGAGAGGCCGGGGGTGTGATTTTTGAGGTTGTCTGAAAAAGGTTTTTTTTGGGGTGGGAAAGGTGCCCCGGGGGTGGTGAAGAGAGGGGAGTGATTTTTGAGGTTATATGAGATAGTTTTTTTTTTCGGGAGGAGAGCTGACCCCGGGGTGGTGAGGCCGGGGGTTTGATTTTTGAGGTCGTCTGAAAAAGGTTTTTTTTGGGGTGGGAGAGGTTCCCCGGAGTTGTAGAAGAGGGGGGAGTGATTTTTGAGGTTATCGGAGATAATTTTTTTTAGGGTGGGAGAGCTGACCCCGGGGTGGTGAGGCCGGGGGTGTGATTTTTGAGGTCGTCTGAAAAAGTTTTTTTTTTGGGGTGGGAGAGGTTCCCCGGAGTTGGTGAGGAGGGGGGAGTGAATTTTAAGTTGATCTGAGATAGTTTTTTTTTTAGGGTGGGAGAGCTGACCCCGGGGTGGTGAGACCGGGGGTGTGATTTTTGAGGTCTTCTGAAAAAGTTTTTTTTTTTGGGGGTGGAAAAGGTTCCCCAAGGTTGGTGAGGAAGGGGGAGTGATTTTTGACGTTATCTGAGATAGTTTTTATTTTAGGGTGGGAGAGCTGACCCCGGGGTGGTGAGGCCGGGGGGTGTGATTTGTGAGGTCGTCTGAAAAAGTGTTTTTTTTTGGGGTGGGAGAGGTTCCCCGGGGTTGGTGAGGATGGGGGGAGTGATTTTTGAGGTTATTTGAGGTTATCTGAGATATTTTTTTTTTTAGGGTGGGAGAGCTGACCCCGGGGTGGTTAGGCCGTGGGTG